>NW_024882663.1:130000-227990 GCF_019059575.1 Amphibalanus amphitrite | reverse complement strand
CCGATTTGCCGCCGTCAGTCAAACTGTCGGCGTCGACGGCCCGGTCGGCGAGGGGAGGGGAGGGGCTGTCACTCCGGAGTCGGAGGGAGCGCCGCTCTCCAGCCGCGCCGAGCACCTATCAGTGATGTTAGGATTGTCCGGACATCACGAGCTCGCGCTGACGCCAGTAAGCAATTGCACCCATGTTGTTGCGCAAGACATGTTTATATTCAGCATTTTATATACTCTTTTACCATCCCATGCCAACATTGCAGCATTGAAATAATTGGAATGCTCGTATAAGCGTCAATTCACTTCTTTACCCCATTGGAGAAGCTGCAAATCGAAATAACAACTACATAAGTTGAGGTTTGGAACCATTGGCGGATCCATAAGGGTGAGTTGGAAACTGCGGGATGGTTCACTACACCCCTCTAAAAATGTTTCCAGTAAAAATCAAACATATGTTGTTTTCATTTTTGCTGCTGTGCACTATACCAATTTCAAATTTGTTCTTATAACAGCTAAGTTTTCTTTATAAGCCAGCCCAGAGAGAACGACAAGCCTGAAGACAAGCAATTTCGAACGATGTAGGTAGCATGAAAAATGTCCCCATTGTCCCTCTCTTCCTAACTCTCCCGGTTCCACCAGTGTTTCGGGTGCGGGGCGAGTCATTCTGTCAGCGCGGTACTGGTGGTGCAGCGGCGCGGCGCTTATCGCGTCGTATCAGCCGCCGCCTGCCGATCGCCGGGTAGGCTGTGCCGCAATACCTGCCTGTGATGCGGGTTGCCTACCACTGCGGCGCACACTCGCCAGGTGGACGGCGCCGGCCAGCCTGCCGACTGAGACTGAGCGACGGCCTTTTACAGCGAGGATATGCATACTGCAGCGGAAAGAGGCGTGATGTGAATTGGCATTTTGCTTGTGACTACCGCGGAGTTATTACGTGATATGTTAGCTCTCCTAAAAGTAAGAAACACCGAGCAAATGGAGAAATTTGTGGGCGAGCGTGGAAAGAGCTACTTTGCAATTATGGATTACTACGTGTGAACTGTGAAGTTCATGCTCGTATGAATAGTTAATGAGGATTTAAACATAATAAGATCTCCTTGAAATTTTTATTTCGAGCAATACTCCCGAGTGTCGTAATGACAGCGAGAATGTCACTTCTTGTGGCCATTTGACGGCATCTGAGACGAGAGAGTGGGAGCAATATGATGTTCCCTTCTGTTGACTGCCTAATTATTACCCTGAAAAAGTGACCCAGAGCTGCATGGCTGGATCCGGGACGTCCATTCATCATGAGGGAACATGGGTAACCCATTTCAGACGAGTGAATCAGTCTTTTTAGTGGGTAGAGGCACTGAGCGTTGATGAATCGTCGGATGGTGAAACAAGCCGCGCCTGAAATGGTTTCAGTCTCATTGTTGATATGGTGGTATTGGCTCTGCTTAGCTTGGGTAGTGGGTAAAAGGGGGCTAGGTTTTTAGTAGAGACAGCGTTCTTAGGTGTCGTCTTCAATGTGTCTGCTTATCATGCGTCACTGCGCAGCCTTTTGTGATTGGAAAATAACGCTGCTTACGGATAACAGTTTGACCGGAATATTCATAAATTCATAAATTTACTGGAGGCAGTTACTTTTGCCTGTTATTGTCCAACTTGACTAAATTATGTCAATGATTGAATCAACCCTAGGTGTGGACTGACTGTAGAACATTGCATCGCGTGATTTCCGAGTAACTGACATGTGACAGCCAAGACTCCAGCCTGAAGACAATGAGATGCTCTCAATTTGTATACCAAAAATAAGAAAACCTATTACGCATTCAACGCAGTGAGACGATGGCTCTACATCTGTGGCCAGGAACTTGAAATCCTCAAATGGATATGATGCAGATGATTTTACGCATATGATAAGTCACCATACATATGTAGCCCAAAAACACAACAGGATCAAGTGACTTTTCATGTGAAACACGATTGGAAATCAAACACGGATCTTGTTTATAAGAACATTCAAACTGGCCTGGACCATTTGAAGTCATTGCGGCTCCGTTCTAATATGACACCGTCTGCACTAACGCCACTGGATCAAATCACCGTGATCGACTGTGTATCGCTGCCATTTTATCACACGGGACATGATATGGTGATGATTCGGCCATAAAACACTCAGAGACGGACACCGGGCTGGCCGCTGAGCTGGCTGTTCGAGCGAAACCAGTCACCCGCTACCTCTCAGCGACCACCGCCGCCCCACCGCCGCCACCACCGGCGGGGCCGCACCGCCGCCGGGGCCTCAGAGCTCGCCATGGCCGCGCGGGGAGAGTTGCGTCACCGCTGGCGGCTGCGCGTCGTCACCGATCACCGACCAATCACAACAGAGCTCGGGCGCCGCCGCCGCCGCCCGAGCCAATCACTGGCCTGAACGGCAGACAACGCACAAAGGCAGCCGCGGCGACGGCGGCGGGGGCGGCGGCGGCGCTTTGGTTGAGGCGGAGGTGGGGTCGGCGAAATGCACGCTCGAAGAACGTGGCGATTCGAGAACGCTTTAGCCCAAAGCTCCATCCATATCACGTAACTTTCTGGGTAACATTCATTGGTGACAGTTATTCCTTGCAAATAAAGTAAAAAATATACAATGTTTCATGTTGGAACTTTTATGTGCTCATCCATCAAGCGGGCCGTTCTAAATCTGTTTCCTTGTGGAACAACACAGTCACGGAGCTTGCCGCAAAACAATGTAACCAGCCTGATAAATCCCGGGGCCGGGTCGCGCGCCGACCGCAGCCGTTGTTCCCGGCTCGCGGGGCCACTGGCTGCGGTGACGGCCGGCAACCATCCGTCACGACAGCACACTGAGCTGTCACGGCGCCGGTCAGGTCGGCCGTCACGTCTGTCACGCGGCCAGCCGGCTCGTGTCAGCCGGGCCGTTACGCCGTGGCGCCGCTGGCAGCCGCCGCCCCGATAATGGCTGACTCTGACGGATCGTCCCCGGCGGCCCCCCGGTCCCCCCACCCCCGCCTCCTACCACCCCCACCCACCCCCAGCGGCGTCAGACCCCTATATCATCCCCCTCAGAGCCCCTCCCGGCTCCCATCCCCCCATCCACCTCCAGTGGCGATAGGCCCCAGTTCCTAATCTCCCTCCAAACCACACCACTTCAGTGGTGGCAGACACCGGTTTCTACGCAAAACTCCCTTATTTATCAAAGTATCCCTGCCAGTTCAGTCAGAAAAATTGCAAAGCCAGCAATGCGCGCATTTCATCAGCATTTCGCTCACTTGTTTCCCGCCACTACATCACATACCGTTTGCATCACTCGCCGTGAGTAGACACCCGCTCTCACTAAGGAATGTGCCGGTCCGCACGGTCGACGCGGCGTCCCACATTTCCCTCTGCAGTGCCGATTCGGTTCGGTTTGACATGCCGTCCCTGCCGGCGTGTTCTCGAGCTGCCACTATCTCGCGGGTTCCGGCCAGGGCGCGTCTCACGGCCTCTTCGCTCGGTCGGCGGCGGCGGCGCCGCGGCCCGGCCGTCTGCCGCGGGCCGGCGCGGTCTCTTTGATGGCCGGCCCCTGAGGGGAGGCTGTCGGGCGGCGACCGCCGGTCCCCCGGGGACTGCCCGACGGCGGCGGCCGGGCGGCCCGGCGCGGCGACCCGGCGGCGGCGGTGGAGACTGGAGAGTGTATTTATTTATGACGGTACCGCACAACGGTCATGACGACTGGCCGACAGCCGACAGCAAAACAGACAGACGCGGCCGAGAGGCGCCGCCGGCGGCCGCGGCTGTCACGGCGACCACTGATCGTCACACTAACCAATTTTACTTACCTCTGACGACGGCAATGACCAGTGATCACTGAATTGGAGTGACCACTTGACACCACACCGTTCGTTACATTGCCAGACACACAGGACCGCTTACAAGCTGACAACTTTAAGATATGTGATCCGAAACAGTGAAGTTTTATTTGTAACAAATTATGCACACCCCCTGCGGACTACATGTTGCACAGAGATTTCAACCGGGTGCTCCATGCATCCCAAAAGCTCCAAAGTACAGGTCGCTCTCTCGGGGCCTAGCCACCACATGTTAAAGTAACGCGGAACTGGTTTCTCCCGGGCATTCAGAACATCGCAGCTGGACCGACATTCGGCCAGTGACTTCGCACCCGGAATCGTTCGCCTGCATATGCAGTATACAGCGGGTCTCTTGGGGGACTAATGTGTTACACAGGGCTAACTGTGTATATTATGAGGCTTGTCTGGGTTGAGTAACCTCAAGGCATCCATGCTTGTAGTTGATTGGTTTCACACATTTGCTGAGCCTCCCATCACCCGACGTTTGTTATGTCTGTTATTTTTGCGCATTATGTTATAAGAAGGCTATCAGCAATCAGCATCATGGCAGCCTTTCACCAACTATCAAGGCTTTCCGACTGTCGACTGACACAGTGACACACAAGCGCTACTCTGGAGGGACCACCTTCTCCGTCAAGCTTAGCGTCTTCTCGAGCGTCTTTTTTTTTCTCGAATGGATTCGCTAACCCCTATGAAAGATTTACCCTGATATCTCCGTTACAACACTCCAGCTGGGCCGCCTACTACGGCACTCCGACCTCCTGAGCCGCTGGCCGGTCGGCAGCTCGGGCGCTGTCCGTCCGCCGCCCGTTTACGCCCACGTGCCGCCGTGTCCGAGTGAACAGTACACAAACGCTGAGGGCCCGCGGCCGCTGGCATTCGGTGCCGGTGTCAAGGGGACGCCGCCAGTCGATCGACACATTCCTGCCGAATACCGGCCGCCTGTTTACTCTGACCACAGCCGGCACGGTGTCCGACAGGCGGGCTGTCCGAGTCTCAAACACACGGACACACAACGGACACATCAACACAGCGGACACAGCTGACACTCGGTCACGGACACTCGGGACATCAGACAACGGACCAGTGCAGAACAGAGCATTATCAGAGACAGCTGTTTTATTCACTTACTTGCTTGGCTTCAAACAAAGGTGCGTTGTTCGATGGCGACTTCTTTTAAACAATCGCAGTGGAATAAAACCGCCGCCTTCGATGTTTCTGATGAAAAACGCATGAATACGTGACCTCCTCGCTCGCCGAGCATGTTGGCTGTTTCTCGGCTGTGCGTCGCGATCTTTGAAGTCATGCTTGTGATGAAAGCGTCGGCTTTTCATCAAAGCCTCTATATTTGGTTAAGCGGGCTTAACATTAACCAGACCCAGCTGCTGCAATCTGTCTGCAAGATATTACTAACAAGCCAGTCTCACCCAATTTGATGCTTGATATCTGATGACACTTTCAATCACAGATCGTGATAGCCGCGCAGTGGGCCGCACGGGAGTGCGTTTGGGCCGGTCGCTCGTGCCGACTCTTCACGGTCACATGTCAGCCTATCTGAGCCGTTCCGCCCTCGGGCGCCCACACGGAGCGTGCATGTGAACATTGACACGGCTGAGAACGTTCAGATCGTACCGCTCTATGGGGGGTTGTTGCGGATAAGGCAAGCTCATTCACACGGACCATACGCACGAGCACATGCTAGGTGCTGACAAGGTTACCGAGGCCTGCCATAAGTAACAATAATAATAATCTTATTGAGGAAGATCTGAAAGGTAATTTGAGGAACGCACCAAAACAGGGCTCCAGCAGCAATGGGTTGTAGCAGTGAATCTCTGGGAGCGTGATATCGGACTAACTGCAGCAGTGGAGTTTTAACGGCAGAAGTTTCTGAGTGGTCTACAAGTATGCTGGCAGAAGTGGGTCCCTACAGAGGGAATCTGGGTCTCCACGAGCAGTAGGGGTCTCCCCGTGGCATCTGTGGGTCTCTGGCAGCAGCAGAAGCAGGTCCCTAGCAGCGGTAGTATGTCGGCGGCGCCGTGCCGGTGCCGTCGCCCACTATCGCGTCCATCACGGGGTGCGCTGCAATATTTACCACCGGCGTCAGGCCCGGACAGGACGCAGAGCGAGCGCACGATGAATGGTACGGCGTGCCGCCTTTGTGGTCACCGCCGCCCCCGCCCCCGCCCCCGCCACCGCCCCCCGCCCCCGCCCCCGCCGCCGCCGACCGCAGCACGCGCACAGACACAGCGAACCGCTAAGATACTTAGCGGGCGCAGTCACTGGTGTTTGATGTGCTGGCGTGTGTGATGTTTGACGAGATTTGCACGTATCTTCAGCATCAGTAATCGGGAATGAAAAATTTGTGAGACATCTCAGTCTGACCTGATTTGTTCTGATTTACGCAGTTGAACTATTTTTCCCGACCGGCAGTTTATTCCGTCGGTGCCGATATTGCAGCATATATATTGTTTGGATGGGTTTGGCTGGGCAGACACTAGACAGACTGTAGGTACTAAGTTGACTCAATGCACGGTCACCATTACGAGTAACAGCACCGTCGCCTCCCGTCTCCCAAAGATACTGCTTTGGCGCCCGCCGTCTGCCCGCGACCAGCGCTGGCGCCTGGCGGTCCGGCGGTATACACCCAGCCCGGCAGTGCAGCCCCCGCAGTGCAGGCTGGCGCCCGCGACCCGGCAGTGCAGCTCGATCTCTGTGCAGGCAGCGGCAGCGGTTGTGCGCCACCGCTGCTATAAACAACGGAGAGTTGCCGGACCGTGTCTCCGCGGGGTAAACAGCGCCCAGAGACGGCGGCTCCGGCCCCAGACAGACGCGGCAGTGGCCGGCACCGGCGCGTCGCGTCACCCGATATCAGGGCACACGTCACCGCTCACCACACGTATAGGGTATCTATGAGCGGGAGGCGGGTATTAGTCATTGAACGGGGCACTTAGCTGGACTGGTCATTGAGCAGTTCATTGAGGTGGACTGGTCATTGAGCTCTCCCGTTCAAGACAGCTGATGTCAAGAGACAACTGAAAAGCGGCCTTAGATCTGTCAATGACGATTAGTCAGTGGTAGCATACATCTGCTTAGCATGAAAGGTTATTGCTGCGGTGTGCAGAAGAAGGCATGGCAATGCTCGGGCTTTGCGTCAAAACAGTTGCAATTCGACTTTTGTGCGATGAAATATCGATATCACTCCATGCCTGCATTGATGTAACGCTCTCGATAAAATGGCACTGCTATCTTTATCGTCTCATGTAAATTTTACGATTATTTGTTACGCTCAACAGAAGTTATTCTAAAAAGCCGAAGCATCAAGATAATATTCAAAAGGTTTGTTTCGTGTGCTACGCATGCAAAATGGCTTTGACTTTCATTACTTCTCAGTGCTTTACTGAAAGCACTGCTATGGTGCTCTGCGCTACATCAGTACCTTCCAGTGCAATTTCTCCAGCTAACAAATAAAGTGGTAACAATTACTCGGTTACGACTCCGGGTTTGTCCAGCAGCGGTGTCTGAGTCAGCCTACTACACCGTTACGTATTTGCCGGGCTGGAGAAGTCCAAATAAACACCGGCCCGTACACATATGCACGTGCCATGCATGGGCAACAGACTGTGCTGCTTCCGCCCGGCGGCGCAGTCTGTTCTTGAAACAGGCCGTGGTGCGGCACATCAGTCGACCCGCCCCCGAAGGGTTTTGCAATAGGACTGCTGAGTCAGGCAGGACGGTATGAAACAATGAAAACGCATATTCCTGGGTGAGGTCGGGATTGGTCCTTCTATTGAGTTACGTCAAGTACAAGGGGATGACGACTTACCAGTGCCATTCAATGCATCCACTAGTGAGTTGTCTTCCCCTGGTGCTGGTCTTTGCTAAGCCTGCTCCCGCTGCTGTGTTGGCCCCTATCCACCCCTCGGTGCGCTGTACCCGCCAGTGACCCTCCGCTCCGGTGAGGGTCCGGCCGGCCTCTGCACGGTCATAACCGGCGCGTTCCAAGTGCCACTCGGCCGGATATGACCTCCGGATATGGCCCTGGCCGAGCGCCGTGGTCGTGGCTGGGCACGGGGTATCGCGGCGTCTGGCAGGGGCGGTCGCAGTCGTTCAAAGCGGTCAGCGCCTGCCCACAGTGGCCACAGGCTAAGACAACCCATGGCGTCTACATTTGGTCTCAAGTGGTCATAGAGCGACCACTTCACAGTGGTCACATCGTGCCGCCACAGTAGCCACGGATCGTCCTAAGCGGCAGCAGACAGTTCACAACCCGTTCACAGACCATCATCAGCGGTGAAAGACCATTCACAGCGGTCACAGTCTGCCCAGGGAAGTTGTAGAGTGTAGAACAATAGGTGATACGTGCCTTGAAGCACACCCCTTCCTTGGACGACCGCCTCCAGCGCGGCGGGCGCCGGCCGGTCGGACACCTCTTGTCATCGTCTGCAACGAACCAGAGTGGCGGAGATGGGCGGTCCGACTGTAGAAACTTCCCGCCCGAACCGACCTGTCGACCTGTCAGCACCCGCTGTGAGACAGTGACGCGGCCTGCACGGTCGGTGCCGGCCGATGGACAGATGGACAGACGGACGGACGGATGGACGGACGGACGGGCAGACGGTCAGCGGGTGGCGTCTACTTCACAGGAGCGTGCCGCTCGACCGCCCTGTTACTTCTTTCACATATCGAACAGCATAGCTGTCGCTGCTGATGTGTATTTGAGTTGCAGTGCTTAGAGAAAACAAGATGCTCAATACATGCGATTTTTCTGTGACCTTGAGGCGTAATGCTCAATTCTATAGACGGCCGTCAACTTATTTCACCGCACTACCGTTGTGTTTACTTATGTTCTCATACATATCCTAAATTCTCTCATCAGCAAGATCGGTATCCTTGCCTGGGACTGACATGGAAGTTAACAGACATGTGTTGCCTGAATAAATAACCATGCATTAATCTGCGCAGCCGTGTACTGGATTTCTACGATGTAGCTCTTTGTAATTCAAACACAGGAAATCCCAGAATGAGTGCGCACATTATTGTCCCGTTTCTGGTACATCGTGTCCCCTCTGCCTTCCGCCAGGCTTCTAATGCCAGACCCGCTGACGTTTCGTTCTCTCTTTGTTCCAGACCCGAACATCCAGCAGTACGGCGAGGTGAACCAGCTGGGCGGCATGTTCGTCAACGGCCGGCCGCTGCCGAATCACATCCGCCTGCGGATCATCGAGCTGGCCCAGCTCGGCATCCGTCCGTGCGACATCTCCCGCCAGCTACGCGTCAGCCACGGCTGCGTCTCAAAGATCCTGGCGCGCTACAACGAGACGGGCAGCATCCTGCCAGGAGCCATCGGTGGCAGCAAGCCGCGCGTCACCACCCCCAAGGTGACGGCCTACATCAAAGAGCTGAAGCAGAAGGACCCGGGGATGTTTGCGTGGGAGATTCGCGATCACCTCCTTCAAGACGGCATCTGTGACAAGTTCAACCTGCCCTCCGTCTCATCCATCTCTCGTATCCTCCGGAACAAGATCGGCACACTGCAGCACCTGCAGGGCGCTACGCACTACGACCTGAAGCCGCACCAGTCACCTGTATATCCCTCCGTCGCGGCCATGTACCCGCACTACCCGTACCAGGCGCACGCTGCCGCAGCCGCCGCCGCCGCTGCACCAGCACCGGTCTCTCCGATGCCGCCCAAGAGCGGCTCTGGGTCGCCAGGCATGCCGTCGCGCACGCCCTGGCCCAGCGCTCACTCGGTGTCCGACCTGCTGGGTCACTGGGGTCAGATGCGCGGCCACGGTGGACCGCCGGCCACATCGCACGACGCGCAGAACTACAACTACTTCATGTACCTTCAGTCGTGCAACGCGCCGACGGCCGCGTCGGGAGCGTTCAGCGGCGCGCTCGGCGGCGGCTCGGCGTTCGGTGGAGGTCTGATGATGGGAGGACCGGGCCAGCACACCCAGCAGACCTCCTCACTATAGCGGGCCGACCTCCGAGGGGCGCCGGCCGCTCCCGTCGGCCGACCGCGCCGCGGCGCCGCCGCAGCGCGCGATCGGCGCCTTAGTGCAGTGATTGATGTGTAAATACCGGCAGAACATGGCGGGGCGGCGCGAGCCTGGCTGCACACAGCCCTGCCACTCACCGGGCGCGGCGCGGCTGTGGGCCCAGCTGGGTTGATACCCGTCTGCAGAGCCCACGAACTCCTCTCGGGCAGATCCCGGTGGCTCGTCTCCACCGTGTCTGACCGTGACAGCGCGGCTGATCGGCTCGGCACGGCCGCGCAGATCGGGAATACCGGCTAACCGAGCGTGGAATGGGCTGCCGCTCGCGCCGATAGTGCCGCTCGCCGCTCGGCCCGCTATCTGACAGATAGCGACGCTGAGAGGCCCCGCGTGCCGACGAGACCGGGACGAGTCTCCCCCGATGGACGATGTCATTGAGAGGAGTGTATGTCGAGACCGACGGCTGAGTCGCAGTGCTCACCCGACCCCTGTAAGTTATTTGGGTTTATTGCCGAACACTGCATTGTGATGTACAGCGAGTGAAATAGTAGATAGCAAAGTGATATAAATATCACATCTTGCCACTTAGAGAAAGATGATGCATCCACAATTACATTCGTGGGAGATAACTTACCAAAAGCAGTGTCTGCTCAAGAAAATACTTGTTAACGAAAATATATATTAAATTTGTAGTGTTCAGCGTTTAATTGCATGTGCTTAGTAATTGTGCAGCCTATTATGACTTCCGAGATGCTGTGTTTAAAAATCAGATGGCCAAGAGTCGGCAAACGAGACAGTGCCCACCATTGCCGCTCAGAGGGAATAGGAGAGGTGTGAGAGGGGATATCGATAAAGATATGCTGTTACTGTTCGAAGACTGTAGGTATTTTGCGTCGGCGGATAGCCCTAGGCAAGACGAATCTCAAGTGCCGCTTGTACAAAGATCGGCATGTATACGCGGCCGTTGTTTTGCTGTGAATAGTGGTGCGCTGCATGTGTGCGTTGGAGGTCTGTTGGGACTGGTTCTGTGTGGTGTGTCGCTTCACCAGGCCGGTGTGTGGCCTAGGTGATCGGGTGATAGGTGATGAACCAGTGTGCTGGTGTGTCACCTGCTTTTGCTGCTGTCAATGCTGCTGCTGCTGCTGCTGTTGAATACATTGCATAGATATGTAGGCGAACCAGTGAGTTTGAAGAGCGAGACTGAAAGGGGAGGGCAGCAAGAGTGAGGAGATACGAGCCTTGTGTCACTCAGCTACCGATGTACGTGTTCTTTTTTTCCATGGTTGGATCTAACTGTACAGTCACACTTCGGTGCAAACACTAAAAACAGAAACCTACATTTATAAACCTTTGATTTATGAAGGGACAGCTCTGTCACGACTACGACCGTTCCCAGAGCTGGGCAAGTAAGGGTGAGCCGACTCGAGCTAGACCTGACCAAAATCGATGCACAAGAAAAGAGTTTGAATTAGTCAGTTTTTGGTAACGACAGAGCCATATCATCCACTGCCTAGATGCTTAGATTGCTTCCAAAGCCCGTATAGTATGGTACGTAGGGGGGGGGGGGGGGTCCGTTGGAACGGATCCCCTTGCCGTTTCGCCCCTGATCGAGCTAGAGCTTCGCGGAAAAAAACGAACGTGTTGCCCGTGACGGGAGGAAGCCGATGATATCCAATTTTAAGGTCCCAGGTCATCGGTTGACCTTGCAGGTCATGTCAATGACCCAAAAGTCGGGAAAATCGGGACCTGTTAGAACGTCGTAAAGTCTGGCTGCTATGGGATTTTTCGGGGTGCTGATCACGAATATCATAAAAGTTTTGATCACAGATGATGTCTTCATGCATTTAGTCCAGGTCGGGTCAGGCCAGGTAAGGTCAAACAGTAGGGGTCCTGCCGGGTATTCCTAGTAGGTGTCAACCGCCTCCGACAGCTTCGTAACATGCTACGAAGGCACCAAAACTACTTCGTAAATGTTCATATGGTTGCTTAATCCGAATTCAGCTAAAAAAACTGGCCTAGAAACATGTAAAACTCGAAAAAGTGAACCGAGGTCATCAAAGGTCAATGACCTGACCTGACCTTCAGGTGACCTTGACACCCACCCTAATGCATGGGGGCAACATCATATCACATGTTTGAACGCTTGAAACCACGAAAAGACTGCAAACGCGCGGCTAATGCGAGCCGACATACGCCGAATCGCGATTCCGGCCAAACATGGTCTCAAAAAGTAGGTCATAGGTCAAAGGTCATTTGGGTCAGGGCCATGAAATTTGCAGGGTAGGTGTAAAATTGATAAACGCGAGGGCACTGAAAGTTTCATCGCGATCGGCAGCTTTTTACGCGAGTTATTCGCGAAATACTATGGGGGGGGGGTCCGTTCGACCCCCCCCCCTATACGGGCGAGGGTTAATCCGCGCCGCAACGGTTCTTAGCGCCAACCGCACCGGCCCGGAAGTGTCTTAACACCCCCGTCTAACTCGGCTCCTGGGCCACGCAGCCACACGCGGTAAGCGGCATTCGTAAAAGCGTAAAAAAAAAAATAATGACGGAAATACTTCAGTCATTTTTCAGGTCAGGTCAAAGTTCAGGTCACCAGAGGTCATAGAAGGTTAAATTTGGTCTATTTCCCTATTTTTCGAAAACCCAATGCCTAAGTGGGGAACCAATAGATTTCCATCGCCGCAGAAAAGCGCATTCGATAACCCGCGCCTCGTAGGGGGGGGGGGGGGCGAAACGGCCTCCCCTGTCCTTTTCCGTCGATATCTCCTAAACGGCTGGAGATATCGCCACCAAACTTTCAGGACCCCTCCAGACATCAATTTTACACATTGTGACCAAACATTTTTCCAGAGGCAATGATAGGTTGGCCACAAATGACGTCAGAATGACGTCATGTTCTGCCATTTTCGACCGAAAAAAGACCTTCGCAATAAGAGCTCTCCGGCCTACAGCTTTGAAGCCACAGAAAAATGATCGGGACATAAAAGGTGTAGAATTGACAGAGATACAAAATTGCTCCCTCGGATTTTTGAAATTTTAACCCGCGCCCCACTGGGGGGGGCTATTTATAGCCCCCCCTCCCGTTTTTCTGCAATAACTTCCAAACCGTTTGACGTATCGACGCCAAACTTTCAGTACCTTCGGCTGCATCAATTTGACACCTTGTGTCAAAATTTGAACTTCGTACCTACCATAGGTCGGCCGGAAATGACGTCAGAGTGACGTCATGTTCGGCCGATTTCGACGCAAAACATTGAACCACGGCAATCGCTCCCAAGAGCTCAGTTTTTAAGCTAGATCCAATTTCTTTGCATGAGAGGACTCAGAATAGACTGCGCTATCAAACTGCTATCTCAGATTTTCGAAATTTTGAAAATTTCGAAAATTTTATATAATAATATTCAAAATTTATATTTTTACATTTTTTTTCAAAAACGTTTTGACTTTTCGAAAAAACCGGAATATATGTGATAGAATGCATTATTATGACTAACTCTAGCAAGTTTTAGCCAAATATCTTCAAAAATGACCAAGTTATACGCATTATTGCAAAAAATTAACAATTATTAATTTTTCAAATCAATTTTTCAGCACGAATTCGACGTCGTACGCCAATATAAATAGCACCATCGTGTTCCTGAGCTCAAACTGCATCCAATAGACACCTTTTTTGTTGAAAAATTTCAACTTCAAAATTTGACCTTTTTTGACCTGAAAGTGACCTGACCTAAGCTCAATTTGACTCAAAATGACCTCGAATGACACAGACGACATCAAATTCGAAATGTTTGGCCTAAATTGAATGGACAGCCATTTTATGCAAAAATATCAATTTTGAAATTTGACCTAATTTGACCTGACCTTTTTTAATTTTTTTTTTGTCCGAATGGATGAATGGGTGGCTATGGGCCCGGGTGCCCCGCTAAGCTGTGCTTGTTGCGAATGACACCACGGACCCACCACCCCACCTTGCCCGCGCCCGGTTCACCGGTGATAATTTGGATCGAAAGTTTAACGTGCCGCAGGTAGATGGCGGCACGGTCCTCCCGGGTCTAGCGTGGCCCTCTCTCGCCAGTTGCCAGCTGGCTTAATATAGGAACGCGGGTCAAACGACGTGGAGCTTCCCGGCCGCGAACTCGCTGCCACCGAGTTAGGAGACGGACGCCTTATCCACTAGGCCACGGGGAGGACCTGGACCTGACCTTCACCAAAACGTGACCTAAGCTGGCCCTAAAGGCTGCCTGAGCCACATAATCGCATTTATCATGTAAAATAGACCATAAAACATGTATCACACGACACTTTCATATTGTGACCCCCAGTGACATGACCTCTGTGATCTGACCTGGTGTCAGTGACCTCAAATAGCGAAGTATGTGTTTGACGAACAATGTACCATCGATGGTTTTCAATAACTTACCAATTTACTGGATTTCACAACACATTTCTTGAAATGCCTGTGAACGGTGAAAATCTGAACTTTAACCTGACCTGTAACGTCATCGGTTTGACCTAGGTCAATGAAATTCGGTCATAAGGTAGTTCCCCGACGGGGCTATCAAATGCCGTTTGAATTTTGAAAATCGGCCGGTAAATTTCCGAGATCTTAGGGAGGCCGAAACGCCCCCCCCCCCCCCTACCCATCACGAGACGGAAAACTCAGACCATCAGCACGGCGGAGGTTGAAATAATGGTTATCCGACCCTTTTCAATCTGACCTTTTTCACCTTTTCACTGTTCGATTGAACCTCTCTTCTCTACCATACCTAATCTATCAGACACCTATCTAGCTGAGTGAGACATTTTAGACAGTTCCCGTCCGAAAAGGACCCCGTCTGATCGAGCGCTTCCAGTCTGGATCATGTCTGTTAGGATTACATACCTACGCCTGTTAGAGTCATTGTAGCATGTCTTTGCTCACTTCTTGTGACCGAGTTCACAAAGGAAGCCTTTGGGCTTCTTTTGTGATTAATTAAATGACGCTACCGGGTCATTATACAGCACAACACTTTACACCTGCTATATTTGAAAAAAAGTAAAAATATGTCACAAAATGGAATTACTATTCACAAAATAATAACAACGTTTTTATCATAGTTCTATAAGAGTGCATTTTAGTTGATCCCACATGTAGACAAGGATGTATTTCCTCCAGTAATGTCAAAAACGTCTCCTCCGAGGTGATGTATCAGTGCTTACATTATAAGCATCCGCCTCCAGGCTGTCTAAACTTTCTACAGAAGTAAGCTGGAGCGAAATGCGAGTCACGCGCAATGTCCACGCAAATGACCACTGCTAAGCAAACAGCGTGGGCGCTCCGACGCTCTCCGTCC
This sequence comes from Amphibalanus amphitrite, assembly GCF_019059575.1. NCBI lineage: Eukaryota > Metazoa > Arthropoda > Thecostraca > Balanomorpha > Balanidae > Amphibalanus > Amphibalanus amphitrite. Next base: position 212,813 of record NW_024882663.1, on the reverse strand, counting down.
GACAACTCTCCGGCCAGCATTTGTCACGGTGGCGGCACCAGCCCGGAATTCCATAAAATAGCCCGTTTCCCGAATTGTTGCGCGCTGACGTGGCCGGCGGACGGCGCTCGGCGGCGTCACGGCCGGCCGCCGATCACGAACCGTGCCGTTATCGTGGTCGTCACTCACACAGCGGCAGCGCGCGAGCCGCGCGGGCTGCGCCGCCGCCGCCGGCGCGCCGCAGATGGCGCGCCGCCAGCGCGTCACCACTTCAAGCATTATGCCGTCATCGGCCGGCAGCGCAGTGGGCCGTCTCTTCATAGCTGGTTGGCTCGGGCGGTGTCGTAAATACTGGGGAAGGTAATGTGAGGACAGCTGCAACTGCAGCCGTGGAGAGGAGACGACTTGACACGGCCGGGCCCCCGCGGACCCTGGAGGCCACGTGAAATAACCCGGCCAGGGATGAGTGGGAACTAGTGCTACCATAGCAAAATATAGTGACAGGAAATGTGTCGTGTTCAGCTGAATTCTGGAGCTCAGTTTTGCATCATTTTTGCTGTTACAGTAAGTAAGAAAAACAACAGTTAAAAATTGTTATTTTTGAATGCGTTAGAGATTAGAGAAGTCAAAACACATTTTTTGGAGAAATGAATTTAACAGACAGGCTCTTTCATGTGCGAATATTTCTCCATAAACAGAGCTTTTTCATTTATCGAGAGCGCCGGTCTCACTACCTCTATGATGGCATGCCTGGGGCCGGTTGATGAGCCGGCGCTTGTGTTTGAACCCGGCGGGTCATCAGGTGTCGGCGGCAGCAGGTCAGACCGAGCGCAACTCTTTACCGCCACTAATCGACCTGAGTCGGCCCCTAAAACTCCGGCGGCCATTGTTCTCGGCGAACTAGCGGAGGATCAAAGTAACGGCGAACGACCCTAAAGCGCAACGACTCATGCAACTACCGCGCAAGACCTGTGTGAAAACACTGGTTTTGGCACAAAGTTTGTTTACAAATAAACGGTGGTGTAAAATTACACTCCCCAGCAGACTAGCTAATCCTCAGCACAGGGTACGCCGCCGGAGAAGACATAAGAGGGAACAGAGAGCTGCTCCAGACCAGCTTCCCAAATGACTAGCTCTCCGATGGGCTCTGCAGCAATCAAACCTGACTGAAATATCGGTAACACCAGACTTGTTCATCATGCAATCAATCTATCTATATCATAATGAACTATGCCTCCGGACATCCACAGAGCCCGTCTCTTGCGTTGACCTGCCGCCGAGACTGGTCGGTCGCGCCGGTAGGCCTGGCGTCGTTCAGCGGCGTTCAAAGCAGTGCCCAGTTGGGTCACCCGATCTGTAAGTACTTACCACTCCGGGTCGGCCCTCTGTCCGGGTCAAAGGTGGCCCTCTGTTCCCGGAGCTTGCAAACAGCCGGCGCGGGGACTGCTGTCAGTCATCCTGTCCTGTCCAGTCCACTGTCCAGTCCAGTCTGCCGTCCATCGCCGGCAGGTTGCCGGACGGGTATGTGACATGCCATATATGGAGCTATACCCGGCTATTGAGACGCGTTGAATAATAAATCAGGTCATTTTTATCGACAAATGCTGCCGAATATGTAATTGCAAACCAGTGCAAGCCACTATTACGCTAATCTATCAACAGTACTGCATTGCAAGTTGGATGCTAATTGCTCACCGTCATATCGAACAATAAAGTTCTTAGCATAATCCCTGAGAGGTGGGTCCCACTGACGTCTCCTGCCGACGGTCTTGTGTTGTGAGGAGGGGATAGGAGGCTGTGGGTCACCACCGACTGACCACTCGCCACCCACACTTGGTGACCACAGGACACGCCTGGCCGCCCTCCGACCATATCCAGCCGTGTCTGTAGCCGGAGTCAACACAGGCGACTTATCGGCCTCACCGTTCACGTCGAACACATCAATATGGCGTCACGAAACAAACTGTGGTCCGTTCCCCGAAAGCTGTCGGTGTTATGAAATGGTAGATAGGAGGTTATACAACTGGCGCCAGCAGCTACAACGGTTGTCACCGCTTCCTTGACCGACCGAGTAAGGCTGTAACTTGTAAGGGTAAGGCCGCGTTATAGGTCATAAGGTTATATATCCATCAGTGATGTCAATGTGGCAGCACAGAGCGGAAGCCGAGTCACAGAATAGCGATTCGAGGTTCTATTCTATACAATTACTTATTCATAACTGCTTCTTAATCGAGTTTGTGTGGGTAAGATCAGTTTATGACCTGAACACATTGATGCAAGAAGATGATTGCTTGCGGACTTCAATCCATCCACTTGTGCAAGCATTAGCTTTCAAGAACTGTCGGGTAGACGGGCTGGACTACATTTGTGTTGAAAGTTTACCAAGTCGTAATCAGTAAAACCAAACATATAAAAGTATTTCCTAGCAAATCCGAGTACAAGCATGCATCATTTTGGAATACTGAAGGCCTAGCGTATTGTTTAATGCAATAATTCAGTAGCTGATGCTTCATATTTATATGTTATTGGATATTTTGTCATCAGGATTTCATCAAATCTGTGGGCAATCGCTAATTTTATGATACACTTATCATCAACTGCAAATAACTTAGCGTTTGTATAAACACCCCTCACAGACACCCCGGGCTTCCTTCAATGCTCTTTGCGTCACACCAAGCCGGTTCCTGAGAAGCGGTATGACGCCTGTCAATGCTCGGTATGCGGACATATTCAGTTACCGGTATACAGCAGTGCTAACATCAGATTCCAGGACCCAGCAGTTCGCGACAGACGGGCGAATGTCGAGCGGGGGCGAGCAAGCCTTTCAGCAAGTCACTTTACTTTTTCAATTGCTATCCATGCCATTAAAAAAAAAATTTGCTTATCAACTAGAACGCTGAAAATAAAGGACGGTTCATGATGTAAACGTTGAAAACTGTTCTGAACGTTTGTCTCAGAACAATTTTTTTCTAGTAATCGAGGGTGATGGAGCAATCGTTGATTGCCTCCAAACCAGCTAGTTTCAATGTTGTTTCTTCCAGCAGACATCCAGGAGCCTACACAAATTCCCGTAAACCCCATAAACAAGCCTGTGTCGGTGGCCTGGGCCCGGTCCCGGGAGTACGGGGCATGTCGGCCTGATGGACAACATACGCTACTCGACTCCCGGCAGAGTGAAACCATGCACATGCCGACACGATTATTACGCCAAGCTTCTGATTCTCGCTACACCAGCCGCATACTTACACGCTGTTAACCGATGGTAAGGGGTGAGTGGCACTCCGATTGCACTATCGAGCCAGGACTGATGTAAGCCTGTTGACGGAAAAGTGTTCCAGCGTAGCATGGAAATGAATGTTAAGTACATTCAAAAATAGAAGAAATGAAATAAAATAGAAATGTTACTGTCACAGACGTAGTCAAATATTTACTTTGCTACCAATTTTGTGTTTTATTATGTAAATGCAATGCAGTAAAGCAATGCAAGGAGACGCGACCGATGTCGTGCCTTCCTCCCAAATGTGCTCTTCCTACGTCTCCCGTTTTTCAAACCCCTTTAAAGTTCGTCTCAGCAGGAGTCTCTCTGACGGTCGACCGATTTTTTTCTGACAGTCGGCCGGTCGGTTTTCTTCTGACAGCCGTCTTTCTGACAGTCAGCAGGTCTGGCAGCTCTGACAGTCAGCAGGTCTGGCAGCTCTGACAGTCGCCGGCCGTTGTCGACAGACGATGTCTGGCCGGTCGGCGCCGCCACCGCCGTCGGAGGTCGGCCATCGGGGCGTGCAGCGGTGCCGCCGCCGCCGACGGAGCGACGCCGCCCCACCGGTCAACACAGACACGCTTTGTCACCGAGCAAATGGCCATGACCGAGCGTGTATGTTTTCACCGGCGTGTCTTTACACGATCGGAGGACCAGCCCGTGCCGGTGTTGTTGCCGAACTCGAGATCTCAGAAGTAAACGAGCTGATGGGCTACACGGCAACGGGCAACTCGTGCTGATTGTAGCTCGATCAATAGCAGACTAATAATAACTAAATTGACGTTTGCAAGAGTTGACGCTATTATTTATTCGTATTTTTCCACTTGCCAGGCTACTTAGGTATATTAGCAAATTTGAAGCCAACCGTCGTTCTTATTATAAATCTCACTTCTAACAGCTACAGCATATAAAATGTTTAATTATTACAAAATGCCGCGAACGAATATGTGAAATTAGTTGATGACGACTGAGAAGGCAAGTTTGAAGTTATTAATTTTACGGCGCATTTTTTCATTTTTTATTTTTTCATAAATTTTTATTTTTTCATTCAATAATCCTAGACAATTTTTCCATCTTAGATTTTGCTCACTCGGATGCAAGGATGACGGAGTGACTTCAAGCTACCTCAGCACGCTTTATTTAGCTTGAGAGAAATTTGAGTGAACTAATGATAAGAGCCTCACTATATTGCATAGCATTAGCTGCATTGTCTCACAACGTTATGTCCAGCATTCAGCAGTGGTTGATAACTAAAGAAGAGTTGAGCATGTTTGACTAGTCGGAGAGCCAGAAGATGATCCAGAGTAAGCAAAAACTTGTCCAATCAACTCATCTCTTTGCTTCATCAGCCCTTCTGCTCTTCAGGGTGCAGCTCCCCCTTCAGTCACACGGTCACGGTCCGTGCAGAGATCTACATCAAATCCTGTGTTCTCGGCTGGCCAAACAGCTTCCCCTCGCTCCACCCCATGCCAACTGTGCACAGCAACATACAAGTGTTTTGTGAGTTGAGGCCGCCGCTGGTCTGGGTGCTGGGTGCCAGCTTGGTACTGTTTTAGGTGGTGTTGGTTGAGAGCGGTGCTGGCTGGGTGTTGAGTGTTTGTTGGGTCGGGTGTTGTGTGTTTGTCAGGCAAGTTGGACACGATGATGGAGGTCTTGCCGCAAGTGCAGGCTGGACCGGTCACCGATCCGAATTGCGTTGTCCCTGACCCGGCCTTTCTTATTGCCTCTGCAGTCAGCAGTCGAGAGCCTCTGCCGCCGACCAATGCATGTGAGCGCTGGCGGCAGCGGTGGTGGTGCTTTGAAGTCACCGGTCTGCCCGTACGCCGTGGCCGTGCCTCTAAACCGCGCCGTAAAGCCACATCTGGCAGTGCCTGTGCGCGATCCGGGCCCGGCGCGGCCGGCGGCGGCGGAGCGGCAGTTCGTCGCCGCCGCGCCGCGCGCCGCCGCTAAACAAAAATACCCTCCGGCGGCGGCGGCGGCGGCTGTCGCGATGGCGCACCCATGATTGGACGTGGCAGTGGCGGACTTCAAAGGGGATTTACGGCCGTGCCGCCACTGAGCCGGGGACACAGAGGCGCTGCCACAGCTCATCAGCCGGTCCTCCCCTCCGCGGACCTGACGAACCGCACACCCACACACAGAGGACGGACGGGGCCTGTCCCCGCGCAATGTCCGCAACCGCACACCGACCGCCTTGTGCGCAGACGTGCCGCGGCTCGGCATTTCGAGAGCGTGACGCTTTTTGCAGGCCATATCAGACGCCATTCTGGAGGAAAGTGGCCTTTCGCATGTCTTTTTGCAGTTGGGCGGCACTTGACAGTTGACAGCGCCGTCGGGGTGGCAATGCCTTCTTTGTGTGCCTGTCCAGTCGAACACTTGCGATGCATATGAGAAAAAGCCGATATTTGTTTAACCCTAAGTGTGCAATTTGCAGGCTGCTTCAAAAGAAAGTTGTTAGGATGTATTTCGAAATACACCTAAGCAACACAATGTGTGGAAAATGAGGAGTGGACACTCAGAATTCGGAAAGTCGGATTTGGCTGCAACTCCTCCGTTTGCGACGCATGAAAACTTTCAAATCAAGTCACCCAAGCTCTCATTTCTACCCAATCCCGATCTCGCTGAGACAATGTGCGAAAGACCAGCACTATCAGTTCGATCGAATCACTCATCCATAACTCAATGCTCAAATAGTTATGTTTCGGTTTTATCTGGGTGCGCCATTGATGCCCTAAACGATATTTTCACACGCCACAACTTCGGCGCTGAGCTGAGCGATAAAAGACCCACTGGAATGTCGCGCTCGTCAGATCCCCGCCGCCGCCATTCCCTGCTCTTCCCCGTCCCCCACCGTCGCCCTCCCGTCTTCCGCCGGCGCCCGCGATCGCCGCTCTCCCAACGTCACGTCGGAATCGTTGATCCCATGGCCCCCGAGATGTCGTCCCTGACTGGCTGCCGGCGTCGACGGGACCGGCTGGCTCGTTACCGCCGTAAAAACGCCGCCCGCCGCCGCCCGCCGCAGCTAATCAAAGAGAGGCCGCGACGCGCGCCGACGTACCGCACATTTTGCCGCCGAAATCGGAGAGCGGCCGGCGCCGCGGGGTGCGCGAGGCGCGAGTGGCGGACAGACTACTAACCAAACACGGCCGCCCGCCGCCGCTGCGGCCACTCGCGGCTCCCTCGCGTGGCGAACCTTGTAACGCTGGGAAAGCAAACACTCATGACGAGTAGCTAATGGAAATTGATAGCTGGAAAAAAATGCGAAGCCGGCTATCGCTATTGAATGCAGTGAAACGCATCAAAATGTTGTGGGCGGGTACTGGCAAAGTGTAGAGATTCTGCAAAAAGAGTTGAATGATTTTTATGTCATGATTCAGATGCATGAAACTTGAAAGCAAACAGGACTGTCATACATTAACTGCTGTTCCGAGTTTTTGGTGATTGTATAATCAATGGAACTAAAACTAGCGGTGTCATATGCTGATCTGTACCTATCTCATTAAGGTTTGAAAATTTGTCCGAATGAAACAGCACGTCGTTTATTAAATGAATTTGGGAGCTATACGATTTTTTAATTTTTAACCCCAATTAGGTTTAGTCAGGCATTTGTGGGTTAAAATTGAATAGCAGATCACGTCTCGTTAAATAGTAATGTAAGTACTTTTATGAATTGCAATTCGGTAAATTCGCACTAAAACACCTTTCATAGATCATCTACTGAATATGCTAGCAGACATCAGTAGATCGCACTATCCCAAAGCCAGCGTGTTTGCTGCCATAAGACCTCCGTCCGTATCGGATAACCCCTCCGCGTGTACCCGCTGTGACTTGTTCCTCTCTGATGGCGTGTGTTTGACTGGCCTGCTGTCAGCAGCCTGATTGGACCATGACCGGTCGGCTCTAATCGGCACAGCTCGCTAACGACCCGTCGCCCACCCGTGTGAACCACCGCGTCGTCCCGATCACAGCGGAAGAGCGCATATCTATTTCCGCTACCGGCTTCCCTCCTGTGACCTGAGCCGCATGCTGGCGGTCGACCGCGCACACTGGGACGCGAAACTGCAACCCGCTCCGCTAGACACCGAACCGTCGATGACCGTTTGTGCTTATACCCATGCAAAGCCCTTCTTGAGTCTCCGAAATGGACCAGAGTATTTTAATTCCAAGTATCATAAGTCATTTCAATCTCAAAGTTCCGACAGATTTCTCCGCGGGGAGTCGACCCGATTCCCACGGGCACTGCACTGGGCCCGACCGTTGCGGCAGAGGCCAGCCACGGGTATTGATTTCCATGAATATGAGGAGCATGACCCCGAGAAAAAACGGCCGGAGACCGGCACGGTGGTTTCGATGCAAATTGAGCCGACGGCTGGTGGCATGGGTGCCGGATTGATAGAAGGAAGAGTGTTTAAAGCTTAGCAGGGAACCAGACCTACGACTTGATGGGAGAACGGCGTATTCCAGATCGGCGCCGCGGTGATATAGAAAATGAAACCGCGGCCTGATTGATCACCAAAACTCTCGACCAGCCTTCCTGTCCATCACTGCAGCCCCCAGGCGGCCCTCGCTCCCCGGAGACCCCGCCGACCGGCACCGGACACTTCCACCATTTGATTTCCGCGAAATCGGCGTGCCTGGCCCGCCGCGAGGCCCGGCGTCGGTCGGCCTCTTTGAAACCGGATCCGGCTGCTGGGTTGCCGTCGCAGCGCCATGAGGAATCGCTGTCAGACCGCCGACACCAGGCCCTCCCCGCGGCCCGTCCCCTCGGCGGCGCGTCGTCAGCGTCCGCGTCGATTACGACGCAGAACGTCGGTCGTCGAGGTAGGTGGCCGAGGCGGCGGCGGCTCGCCGGAAGGGGCGGCACGGCGCCGATGACAGCGACGGCAGCTGCCGGAGGGGTCCGCGACGCGCACTCGAAGGACGACCTGGCAAGATGGACGTGCACAAGTATCCTCCTCTGGTCTGATGGACTGGGGCGATCGGCTTAACTATTCATGATTAGTGAAGCCTTTGTGGAGGATAGCACAAGCGCGCTGCATATGGGTGCTCGTGGATTGTGCGATTGCATACATTTGTCGATTTTCAGTCGCACAAACCTTTACCTTCACACCCAATTAGGAAATATACTGGTGAGTTCAGCAATCCCATACGTCACTCAGTACGGATGTATACCGCACCCGTGTGTGCTGTTGAGCCCCGTACACCGCCGGCAGCCACAAAGTGCGGCGCTGCGCTGCTGCCGGCTGCTGAGAGCTGTGGGAACAGGCTGCTGCCGGCTGGCACCGCCGCAGCGCAGACGTGCCGTGCGGCCGAAAACAGCGCGGCGGTCGGCTTTGAAGGGTCGCCGCCGGTGGTCGGCCGGTCGGCCTGCTAACCTGCCGCTGCCCGGTCGGCACGGTATACCGACACATCCGGGCCGAACCGTGCGGCCGTGCAAAGGTGCAACGGTGTGCGGGGTATGCGTCACTGCCCAGTGCTCAGTATTTGTGGGCAGTGCACCGCAGAATGAAAATACGAACCCCTGCGCGCTTACCTGCACTTACTCGTAAGCGGGTGCTAGCGGTAAACTTGATCCCATGACAAGCCAGTGAGGCAGGTAATGTATAAGCGGTTTGACTCAGCGAAATATAGGAGTGTAGATCTGAGCTGGTTTTATTTGCTCAGCATGAGCAATCGTATGTTGTCCGCATTGTTTCGTGCCTTTGTATGCTACTCAGTAGTTATTTCTTGTTTGCCATCTGAAGCAAAGCTGCCATCTCCAAGTGGTCCCAAAGTAAGCCACAAAGAAGAACTTTTTTAAGGGCATGGTGCAGCAGCCAGAAAGGACAGATCTCCATTCACCATCCTTTCGACTTTTGTGGGTGAAAGATTACGAGATCTTACGAATGATCTGAAACGAAATTCAAAGAAATGTACCTATGTCGAGGTCGTGGGTTACCTTCAGCATAGAATATCTTCATTTGATACCATCAAAAACAGAGTTCAGTCAGGCTGTATTTTCAAAGTCCTTCAATTCGTCATTGATTGCAATCCGTGAGCACTTGCAATGAAGGTGAAAAGCAAGATGAAACAAATACAAGGGTGAGCTTAGAGCTACTGCTGCAGATAAATTTGAAGCATTAATTTGCAAATATAGTTTTAAACTGCGCACTTGAACGAACCTACTGAGTTTTGAATTCACAATATAACTATTCCACCTTTATTTTTCATAGTGTCAACTGGAGCTCGACGCTACTGAATGAATTAAAATTCAGTCGTTTCAGAGCACCCATCACCTTCAATAAAAGCAGTGTTCGCCACGGGCCGGGCCAGCCCAACGGGCCATGGGCCGGGCTGGGCTACGGGCTGGGCCGGGCCCCCAAATATCATTAGTTAACGGGCTATGGACGGGCCGGGCCAAGAGCTTTGTGCACTATGGGTTTTGCGACTAATGTCAATTTAAGAAAATTTCGAAACTGATGCAAACAAAACCCACTGGGAAAATACAAAAACTAAACCAAATTTAAGCAATGTGAAAGAAAACCTACTTGATATTGAATTTTGGAAATCTTGAGAATTATCCAATATCACATCATGTCACACATAGGAGGGTTTTCATACAAATTCCGCAACCAAAAAGATCAGAGAATCTCTAGCATCATTAGTTTGTTAATAAAAGTTAAAATGTAGTCATCAGAATAACTTGCTTAGCACTAAAACTCCAAAAACTAAGAAGCCACTCAACAATGATGGGCTACAGGGCTACATTAAGTTTAACACTTATATATGGCGATAGTGAGACAATTCCAACACAGTCTTTTTTCCTTCACCGACGGCTTTTTAACGAACAGAACCTTAAAAGCATACTCACAAAACACACTGTACGTAACGAGGAACTCTACAGAGTATTTCGCGATGAAAGCTTCTTTAAATGTCCATAAATTTGTCAAAATAAATCACAACAAACCAGCGCCTTCTCAACAAAACTTGCAATCATGGCGGCGGCGCTATGTTTATGTGGCGGCATCTAGGTAGTATACACAACAGTATATCAAATAAATACGTTTTTTAAGTAAGTATCAAGGTGAAAAACAAAATTAAACAAATAAAAAATAAAACCGAAATCACGAAGTCTGAAAACTCGAACGAAAAACAAAACAAAAACTTGATCATATATGTTTTATTATACAGTTGGTCAGGATCGCTACCTGCCGCAGCTGCGACAATCAAGAAGTGTTCGCTCATTTTCAATTGATGATGATGATGCGTAAAAGTCGCAAAAGTACCCAATGACATTTCAAGCTTACCATGTTTTCTGCTTACGCTGCTAGCGATATCCATATCTTGAAAAGAGCCTAACATAAAATAGCAAGGAAAGTAGCAGATAGTTGTCCACAGAGATTCGGTTGACACGTGGGCATGAATTGAAAATAGATTAAATCAGTTTTGCTGATAAATGGATGGATTTTCTCTTTTTTTGGAAGACAGTGCTAAAGTGAGTGTCACCTATTTTGTATGCTTTCTCAGGCTTTTGATATTGCAGCATCTATGGAGTGAATTTAACAGCAAGGTCAATCCCGGACAGATTCATCGATTCCCATAAGTCAAGCTTTTTTCTGCTGGTAAGTGCTGGGAAGCATAGAGTATGTTGCAAATACTTCCTTCAAGTATGCATTAGAGTCACCAATTATGAATGATAATGTTCACACACATCAGCTTGCAAGATAACTTTACTCATAGAATGTAGTTAATATAATCATGTAAACTTTTTATAGGTGTGTAATCATGACCTAATTGACTGAGGTGCTTGCTGTTACTGTTAAAATTTGTGCCATAGGTGCTTGAAATGATTATATTCATTGAAAAGAAGGGAGTCATGATTGCCATGTTAATATTCATGCAGTTTGAATTGTTCTCAAAATAGTGTAATCAATCATGCTTATTATAGCAATAGACTAAGACAATAACTAGATTGCTATTTTTGACGGGCCGGGCCGGGCTGGGCTTGGAATATTTGCCAAGAGCGGGCTACGGGCTGGGCCGGGCTCTGAACCCATGGGCCCGGGCCGGGCTGGGCTGGGGATTTTGGGGCCCGTGGCGAACACTGAATAAAAGTAAGTTATGGTATCGATAGGCCATGCTCAGGCATGCACGTATCCCGCGGTAGCCAGTGCATCTGTTCGACTTCCTCAACCCACCGAACCATCAGCAGTTTACGCTCCCTGGCCGGCTGTGTATTACGCCGAGAGATGAAGCAGATGCGTCTCCTCCCAGAACTGAAGAGTTGAATCGTATTCACCGAACCAATATAGCCGAGCCGATAGCCACGGGTCGCCAGACGCGGCTGCGATAGCGGCGCGCCGTCAGTCTGCTACCGTAGCCGCCGGGGTGCGGCGGCGGCGGCGGCGGCGGCGGCGGCTCTGTGCCGGCCCTATCACCGACCCGGCGACCGGCCGGCGCCCGCGGCACTCCCCGCCGCCGGCGCCCCTCTGAAGCCGCCGCCGGCGCCGGCCCGTCCCCAGGGAGCCGGCCGGCGCACCGGGCCGCCCCGCCGCTGACTTATCGCACCGGTAATTGAACAAACGACGACCGCCGGCACAGACGCTGGCTGACCGGATGCCCGTCGTACCGTCAGCGCTTCTCGGCGGGTCGGGGAAGCGAAATATTACTCGGACACACAGGCTCACCTCTGGATGGTGGGTGGCCGAGCACGCGTCGACAGGGCGCCCGCCGTCAACAGCATATGTGGATAATTGTCCCCAAGGCGCCAGAGGGCTGGACGACATCGGGAAGATTGCTGCTCTGGGTCCCGGGAATCCTAATGGACCGGTCGGCGGTAGGTAGAGCGGTCAGAGTCCCATTGGGGGGGGGGGGGGGGTTCAGACAATCTGTCAACACGGTACGGGTGGCCGGAGGGTGGGGTGCTAATTTCAGCGGGGTCACTCTCTGCGTTCGCCTTTTGGTCCACTTTCAGGATTTGAGAAGAAAGAGTGAGTGAAAAAGAGAGGAGAGAGAGAGAGAGAGAGAGAGAGAGAGAGAGAGAGAGAGAGAGAGAGAGAGAGAGAGAGAGAGAGAGAGAGAGAGAAAGAAAGAGAGAGAGAGAGAGAGAGAGAGAGAGAGAGAGAGAGAGAGAGAGAGAGAGAGAGAGAGAGAGAGAGAGAGAGAGAGAGAGAGACAGAGAGAGAGAGAGAGAGAGAGAGAGAGAGAGAGAGAGAGAGAGAGAGAGAGAGAGAGAGAGAGAGAGAGAGAGAGAGAGAGAGAGAGAGAGAGAGAGAGAGAGAGAGAGAGAGAGAGAGAGAGAGAGAGAGAGAGAGAGAGAAATAGGGAGGGGAAAGAGGGAAGCAGGTAGGGAGGGAGCGGAGACTTTCTGAAATGCTTTCTTTCTGAAAATATTTGTTTCAGTAACAATTGAGTTATGGCAATCAGACTTACCTATTTTGTACCTGCGAATGGCTGATCCTGATGATTGCTTATGTGGTTTAGGCGTTCACGAAGTGTGACGATATTGAAAGCTCGTTCTGGCTACCTGATAATCATTAGGTGACGGTATTTACCTTGTAATAACCACTAAGGATAAGGAAACATAAACAGCTACGGCCTAAAAAACACTCCGAGAAGAAGCTTCCGTAAATATTTGTGTCATGGTTTTCCGCTAGACTCGTAAGGATGATAAATGAGATAAACAGCCTTCGGTAAAAACCACATCGACGGAGTTCAATTTGAGGACAAATAATGCCAATAGCGAGGGAAGTGATGCATTGTTCAAATATGGTCAATGAGAGATAGGTACACGAGGCATACTCGTATGTACCGCCATGGTAGGTACTGCGATCCATCAACTCCGTATTGATATCAGTGTTGAAAGCACATATTTCATTGCCATCAAATTATACTTCTTTCCCCGTCTTACTTTATTCAGAACCAGCCTATCCGCATCAACGCTCCCACTACTTTGTTCGGTCAGTAGGTACTCCCACTAGGCAGCCGCCGCGCTGGTAACATCGATCCCATTTATATAGCCTCTCTGAGGTGACCGTTTGAGTGGCAGGACGGACGTCCCAACGGGACGCTGCTGTCCCACCGGGACGTCCTCTGTCGTTAGACCGCGCCGTCGCTGGTCTGCTCAGCAAAATATGTCACCCTATCCTATCGTCTTTCCATAATACCTTATTAACCTGGGATACATTCACTATTCATTAACTTGTTTGATTTTATTGCGAATATCAGGCATATATCACATTCATCCGTTGTGGTTTCGCATATTCTTTTGTGTGTGTTTCAACAGGTTTCGCAGAAAAGAGAGTTGGAACGTCATGTGGGTGATGACAGCGGCCATTTTACAGATTACAGATACGAGAAACTCATAAAGCCTACTCCCAACGATTTAGACACACAGAACGTTTACCTTTTGGAAAGTTTTGCTTTTACTTTCTACCTTTTCTCATTCGAAGTAAACTAGGGCATTGAAATTACAATATAGGTAAATATACTTTTTTCAAAATTGTTGATGGAATGAAGACAAAAAGAGATAAAACGCTGGATGATTATCTCGGTTCCTTCGGGGCTCGTGACGTTTCTGTGCAGTGAATATTAGCAGCGCTATACCATAAAAATGTAGGAAGATTTTGTTTAGGCACATATGACAAAATGACTATTTTCGTTTACTGTGGTCATATATTTGGCACCCAACTCTGTGCTCCTCTGGTCCTCTCCAGGGGCGGCGCCACGGGTTTTCGATAGGGGGGGACGGGGACTGTAGCTGTCCGAAAATCCCAAAAGTAGATACTGATCGTGTATGCAAAAAAAAAAAAAAAACGAGGCACGTAACGCCGCGAAACTTGGCAAAGCCCAAAACACATCGAATGGTGCATCCCGTTTCCAAACTTATCGTGGGACACCTAAGATCGATCACCTTTTCAAGCATCCTTGCCTCTAAATCAAAATTTGCAGTCTTGCCAACTCAAAGCTGGTTTCCAACAAGCTGCGAATTGCTTAGGGATACTGGCCGCGTGGCCGAGTGGATTGGGTGTCCGGCTGGAAATCCGGAGGCGGGAAGTTCGCGACCGGTCGGTCAGTGTCGAGTAGCAGTGCCAACTATTCTTACGTTTCGTACTTTCAAATTTTCGATCTTACGTCTGGTCAGCTTCATGGCTTCACCATCATATAGTCATGGAGGAAAAGTGGGAATGTCTTCTGCTCTGACAAGTGCGCCAAAACTGCAATATAATTTCAGAATCATGACATCACCACCTGATCCATATGCAACGGGCCGGGTGCAGTAATGGCAAGCCGTCAGTGGTCATGTCATTGGTGGTCACTCAAAAGGTCATGCTAGGTCATGGAAGGTCACCAGCCGTTATCTGATCACACTTTCTGATGGATTTTACTTACCAAGAGCTTCGCGGGAAAAACGAGCGCATGCCGCATGCACCGTTGAAAAAGAATTGAGTGAAAGGGTCTCAGGTCCGGCGGCCTCTGCAGGTGAAATGCCCCAGGGTAGGATTCCGGTCCTTGTTGATTAACTTCGTCAAAAATGGCAGTTAGAGCTGTGATGTCGGCACCATTGTGTTCGTCATGATCGAGCTGGCACGACCTGCATCGTTCTCATATTCACCCTCCAATCGTAACAACACAGCATGGGGATTGGCAAATGGCGGGGCACCCCCTTTGGGAGGTAATGAAGGTCTCTGGAAACTTCATCCCTCATCTCTTTAGCATTAGTGGCTCTCCTTATGGAACAGGTTTCTTGACTGGTCTGTTTCACCCCAGAATTCAAAGACTAGTCAAGGTAAAACCGAGCGCACCACAGTGAGCACAATTTGATAAGCTGGTGTATCTCAGTTTCCATGTAGAACCTTTCACGTATCACGTACCTAAAACACTTTCGTGCACTCATGCAAAAGCAACTGCCATGTTTCAACAGCTGGTAATGGCATTTTCACAGCCGCTGACGTAAGAAGGGGAGGGGGTGGGGGGCTCGATTAGACCCCCAGCCGTTCGGCCGCCGACCGAACTTAGTTTTGCAGAAGAAAAAAAAACGAGTGCTATCGAACCCCTTGACGAGAGGGAGCCGATGCTACCCAATTATAAGGTCTTGGGCTACTGCGTGCTTTTTGGTCCTGCCTGTGATCTATCCGAACACTTCTCCCCACAAGTGCTGGGGTTAAATGGCATAGATTTCAAATTGTTCCTGTGGTAGAACTGCCATGCTTGAATTTGACTAATTAGGAATGGAAAATATCCATATAGTAACGGAAATCTATGGAATTTCAGTTAACTTGGTTTTGTCGGCAATGGGGTCTGGCAGTGGGGTGGGGAGGTAATAACCTGCCTGGCACCCCAAAAGGGGGGGGGGGCACGATCCCCGAGGCCCTGCCGATCACCTTATAGGCATCACAGCTCCACACCTTTGCAGATGGCCAGGACCCCCTGCGATACATCCCAACAGCAATCTTTATTCAGAACCTGCCTTGATTAACCAGCGATGCATTAAATGCGACGGATAACCTTACAATGCATTATTATCAACTATTGAACGGGCCTCGCCGATAGGGGGGTACTGTACCCCCCTAACTTTCGATAGCGGGGGACCTGTCCCCCCGTCCCCCCCGGTGGCGCCGCCCATGGTCCTCTCACCGGCTGTACCTACCCATCCCTGTCCGACAGTATTCTATCTGATACAGTATGTACCAAGAGAGGCCCACTGCCGCTGCCGCTGACGCCTCCCTATCTCCTGACAAATGGCCGATCGACAATCCATCTTGCGGCTCTTGTCAGCGTGGCAGATAGCAGGGGCGGTGCGGGGACGAGAGGACGGTGGCACCCGGTAATAGGCACCGCCGGAGGGTGGCGGGCGCTCCGCCCACTGCGAACGCCCTCCCCCCCCCCCCCCGCAGTGCCAGGTCCCAGCGACGATAGACGGGCACTCAACAACAGTACCAGGAACACAATGTCGGTGCCGAGATCGGGCTGACAGTCTATCACGGGACGTCTGTCATTGGTCCCAGATAAGTCTGTGAGTGATAAAAGTAGCGGGGCGGTGATGAGAGAGGCGGCATTACAAAGCAAGCAGCGCTAGCAGAAAGCAGCTGCTCTTTGCGGCTCACTCGTTGCTTACACTTGCAGACCAGTCACAAAACCAGCACAGCAAAGTCTCAATTACAGCCAGGTTTCCAGGAAAATGTGCAGTGTGTCTGTGTGTGTAGGCTGTATAATGCGGTGATACGCGCTCTACAAACGACCACAGCGGGCCGATATGACGCCATCGAGAGTTGCGCTGTTGTCGCAGCCATGCGGGACAAGAGCAGCATTACCACATGCACTTCTGACGTAAGTCGGGCAATTTATGGCGTAGCTGACGGAGGCGCCGGCGGCTACTTCAGAAGCCTGGGGAGACAGAGGCGAGCCATCCTGAGCGGACATAACGTGGAAGTCTCTCTGTGCTGCCCTCCGTGGGGCGATAGAGTGAGAGCGCCTTCTGGTGCTTACTGAGGCGGGGCTCTGCCCCGATGGCAAATGCGCCAGTACGGTTTCAGTGCTGATCCGAGGACCGGTGCGCCATCGGCCTGCACCAGGCCCGCCCACATCGATACGGTAGGGGTCGGCCGAAATCTGGAGGCATGTCCTCGGCGCCGCGCCCTGGCAGCCAAGCTGTCTGACTGCGTTCACGGCGCACCGCACCCCAATCGAGCACGGCCAACTGGCGATCACCGGACCGGAGGGCGACTGCTCACCGCGGGGCCCTCAAACCGGGACAGACACCCAGCGGCTCCCAGCACCACCCCGACATAGTTTGAGAGCCCCACACATCCGACCGCCATCGCCCTGGGTCTTATCTTGCGTCTGTTGTGCGCAGCTGCGAGAACTTTTGTAAAAACTGGCGCTGTCGGAGCATTGGAACGCAGGCAGATGTGTATCGCGCTCTGAACCGATATATGCGAAGGCAGCGCTCACCAGACAGCAACCGAGCTCAGGAAAAGCGGTAGTAACCCTTTTCACGACAGAACGTTGGGCACCTATTTGATCCGTTTGCTACCTGATAAATCTTTACGAGCGAGCGAGAGAAGCGAATTCTTTTCAGTATATCGAAAAATGTCAGCATGATTAGCCAGGCCCGGCCAGAAACGCTTTTGAGAGGCTTACATGGTTCTGCGACACCTAAGCGAGCGTCATTTGAACGAACGATATCTGAGCGAAACATTATCATCGATTATCAATTACAGCGATTAAATATTTTGAAGCGATTGCCAATTTGACGAATTATTGCAGCGGTTATCAACTAAAGCGAGGGCCAGAATAGGCGAATCCGGTTTGAGCGAATGCTAGAGCCTCGCGGAAACAAACGAGCTTGTGCGCTGTTACGAGGCGCAACGGTCCCTTTGCTCGCCTTAACCCGCGCCCCACTGGGGTCTGTGTATAACACGCCCTACTGGGGGGGGGGGGGGGCTATTCATAGCCCCCCTCCTAACTCCGAAACTACTGGGCCGATCGTCAAAATTCAAACGGCGTCTGATAGCCCCGGAAAAACTGTCGAGCGAAACCTAATTTTATTGACCTCGAGGTCACCGATGACGTCACAGGTCAGGTCAAAGTAAAAATTATCAGCATTTTGGCTTGTTCACATTTTGGGCTCTGGCCGCCGTCTTATAAGTCAGATCAGGCTAATTTTTGGTTTCCACACTCGTGAACAGATGCTCTAGATACCTTGAGGGTACCAAACTTGTACTTTGATTTTCAGGTCAGGGTCAGGTCATCACAGGTCACGAAAATATTATATCATCCGTCGGTCACGTGACACATGTTTTATGGTCCATTTAGGCCATAGATTTCGAATTTGATGTCGTCTGTGTCATTCGAGGTCATTTTGAGTCGAATTTAGCTTAGGTCAGGTCACTTTCAGGTCAAAAAAGGTCAATTTTTGAAGTTAAAATTTTTCAACAAAAAAGGTGTCTATTGGATGCAGTTTGAGCTCAGGAACACGATGGTGCCATTTATATTGGTGTGCGATGTCAAATACGTACTGAAAAAATTGATTTGAAAAATTAATAATTGTGAATTTTTTGCAATAATGCGTATAACTTGGCCATTTTTGAAGATATTTAGCTAAAACTTGCTAGAGTTAGTCATAATCATGCGTTCTGTCACATATATTCCGGTTTTTTCGAAAAGTCAAAAACTTTTTGAAAAAAATATAAAAATATAAATTTTGAATATTATTATAATTTTTTTTTCGAAATTTTCAAAATTTTGAAAATCCGAGATAGCAGTTTGATAGCGCGGTCAATTCTGAGTCCTTTCATGCAAAGAAATTGGATCTAGCTTAAAAACTGAGCTCTTGGGAGCGATTGCCGTGGTTCAATGTTTTGCGTCGAAATCGGACGAACATGACGTCACTCTGACGTCATTTCTGGCCGACCTATGGTAGCTACGAAGTTCAAATTTTGACACAAGGTGTCAAATTGATGCAGCCGAAGGTACTAAAAGTTTGGCGTCGATCCGTCAAGCGGTTTGGAAGTTATTGCAGAAAAACGGGAGGGGGCTATAAATAGCCCCCCCCCCCCCAGTGGGGCGCGGGTTAACCCTCGCCGGACCTATTGGTTTTCTACATACAGAGATTGGCCATACATAGAGAGATTGGCAGAGATTGGCCGAGGGGGGGGGGGCGGGTACGACCCCCCCCCTCGCCGTTTCGTCCCTGGTGGAGCTAGCGCGTCGCGGAAAAAGCGAGCGTGCGCGCCGTTACGAGACGCAGAGATTGGTACCCGATTTTAAGGTCCTAGGTCAACCGGTGACCTCTGAGGTCAGGTCAAGTGCCCCAAGGTACGGTTCAGTTTTTGGTGAATAACTTCGCAAAAACGGCCACAGAGCCGCGATTTTGACAGCATCGTGTTCGCCTCGCTCAGGCGCGTCGAATGAGATACTTTTTTCGGGTCAGGTCACCTTTGGGTGTTGACCTCAGGTCAAGGTCAGGTCAGCACCCCCAGGTCATGAAGTTGGTCGATAGAGGTCATGTCGCATATCATTCGATTCGGCAGGTCTTCTTGAGTCCATTGGTGGCTTTCCCGACTCGCTAGCTCAATTTGATCAAGAGTTATTGACGAAAAACTAATATGACCTTGATGACGTCATAAATGACGTCACGCAACATTGCAAAAGTGACGTATCTTACCTTGCAAGGAGTGCATCAAATCACGATTCCGTGTGCTTGAGATAGTTGGAGATCGTTCCCGGCGCCAGAATAGCAGTTTTCATTTTTCCCCATTGACTTATAATGGTGAGGTCACGAAAATGACCTGACCTCATATGACCTTTAGGAAAAATCCGAGATATACAAGTTGTGACACTCATAATGGATACTAGATCTTGCAAGTTTCATTTCCCTGTGACATCTCCTCTGGCAGTGAGGGCGTTGCGAAGTTGCCACATCTGAAGACCGTGCAGAGGCTCCTTATGACGTCATAGGTCAGTGACCGGACCTGACCCAAAAATGCGGTTGGTGTTAAAAGATCCGGCTTGAATCAAAGGTCAGGTATACCAAGTTTCAGCTCTCTATCGCCAGCGTGTTCGGAGCTATCGCGAAAAAAAAACCCTTTGTGGGGCGGCACCCCCCCCCCCCCTCGGCCGGCGAGGGCTAAGCCTGTTTTTTTTTTACACCCTACATAAGCTGTGGGCACCTTGGAGAGCGCCAAGTTGCCAACTGCACTGTCTTCTTTCTTTTCCATCCATGCTTTAACCCGCGCATGACTGGGGGGCTCTACAGAGCCCCCTCCGTTTTTTTCGGCAATATCTTCTAATCCGTTTGACGGATCAACACAAAACCTGCGATACCCTCAGCGGCCTCAACTTGACACCTTGTGTTAAAATTTCAACTTCCTAGCTACCATAGTTTGGCCGGAAATGACGTAAGAGTGACGTCATGTCGGCCGATTTTGATGCAAAATATTGAATTACGGCAAACGCTCTCAAGAGCTGAGAGGGCTAGAAAGACGCGGTAAAAAGCAGTCGATAGCTCTCAATGCGCACGTTTGAAAACATTTCAGTCATTTTTCATCTTATATGTAGAGCAATATTCGGGTCACCAGAGGTCATCAAAGGTCAAAATTTGCCAATTGTCATTATATTTTTCAGAAAACATGCCGTTATCTCAGGAACTATGATATATAGAAAAACGCATGGAAAAGCAATCGATAGCTTTTGAACTTTTCTTTTGATAAGGTCATTACCAAAATTGACCTCAGGTCAACGGTTTAGCCTCCAGAGGGCAAAACCCCCAAAAATAGCTGTTTTTACGAAAAGTGTTTTTCGACAATAACTTTCGACTACAAAAAGCCACGACATTGCTATTGCCAAAATCGTGTTCCTCTCGCCGAGACGCGTCGAATGAACTATAATTTGACCTTGAAAGGTCAACTGGAAAATTTGACCTCAGGTCAAGGTCATGACCTGACCGGAAAAGGTCATGTTGCATATCAATCGATGCGTCTCAACAAGACAAACACAATGAGATCATCCCCAGCGCTCTATCTCTTTCCAATCGCGAGTTATTGGCAAAAATCTGTTTGTAGCCTCAAATGACCTCGGCTCGGATGACCTTTCTAGAGGCTATCAGCAAAAATGACACCATGGTCATCACGGGTGGTCCAAATCATTGTGATTCTGAAATATTTGGACTGTTCCTATGCGTACAAACGGATCTAGAGGCATTTTCATTTTTCTCCATTGACTTGTAATGGAAAGGTCAAGCCACTGACCTGACCTTAGGTCACGCATATAAAAAATCCGAGATATAAAAATTGTATGCGCCCATAACAGCATGCAATCCACCAAGTTTAAAACCTTTCTGACAAGCACTGCAGGCTGGACATGATTGCAAACTTTTTTAGGCTTGGTCAGTTAACTTGACCTGGTGACCTGACCTGACATGACCTGGGGTCAAAAATGGCACACATTGTCCAAAATTGATGTACCAAAGGCTACCCCAAGCGGCTCGGCGCTACGCGCCGGGTTTTTTATTCACACGCAAAAAACGCGATAGGGTGGTAACATATCCCCCCCCCCCCCCCAATTTCTTTGCATCAGTGAACTAAAAATACACGTAAGTAGCTATCAAACTAGGTAAAATCTCATACTTTCGAAGATTAGAAAATTTTGAAATATATGTTTTTACAATTACAATTTTTTTCATTTCTTTTATTTTTCGCAAAAAAAAAAAACACGGAATACATGTGATAGTACCAGGGGCTCCACCACAGGGAGTAGCGGGGGTCCGGACCCCTCCCCCAATAATTTACCTCGGGGGTACATTACCCCCCAATATTCCGAATATTTATAAGCTTGTTTTCGCGTAAGAATGACTAAATCATTCACAGAATGTGTTGAATAATTTAGAATGTGTTGACAGTCGCAAAGCTAAGGAATTTAAGATCTAGAAATGTAGGGAACCCTTAAAATGTTGTAACACACTCACGAATCGCTCAACACTCGCCGACCTATAACATGTACGGGAGTGTCATTATTCTACCATTTTGTGATTACTATGAAAGCGTTTAAGATTGCTAGTATTAGCTAAGCATGCTAGTATTAAGCTATAATTTCGTGAGGGGGGGTCCAGCTTGCAGGACACCTAGACACATGAATACCCGCCCCAAAAGAGCTTCAAATCGATCTGAGAATCCTCTTACCATGTGAGGTCACCAGACAGTACTGAGGGGGGGGGGGTCGAAGCCGGTCTTTCGAGCACCATACTAGTCTAAGCAGCCCTCACACCGTTCTGAGGTAATCTGCAATAATTTGCACAGGGCTCTGAATGCAACTTGCAGGATCCCCATAACCTGACCTTTGATTCCTAGTGCAGCATTTTTATATCCATTTTCAGGTCAAGTTAGGTCACACCTAATCACAGAGACTGAATATCATTCTCTTAGGACCCCTTACTGCTATATGAGGGCAGGGTTTTCAAATCCCTACAACGACTCCTAAAGCCCTGCGCTTTCCTTTAACTACTTCCTTGGAGGACCCGACACTTGCCTAATTAGAGCCTACATATATATCTGAGCGCCTATGAAGGTCCCTGAATTCCCAAGCCCATGCCAGTCACTGAGAGCCTAATGCGCTGTCTGATGGCTAACACCGCCTTTGGAGCGCGCAACAGCGGCCCTCATTCCTCAAGAACGTTGATTTGAGAGGCCACCATGTCGGTGTCAATGGGATCCGCTTCTCGGTTTTTCGATTCCTTGTGCAAACTGGACCTTGATTTTTCGGTTTGAAGCAAAGATTTCCCGATAAAAATGTTAATTTTTCTTTGAACTCAAGAAAAAATGAACTTTTTCATCGAATATGGAGCTGCGGGAAAGGGGAGGAGGGGGGTTGAATTCGCCCAAAATACCCACCCTGGATCCACCAGCGAGGTTTTGTGTTTTGGGCCGGACCCCCCCCCCAATCCCAAAACCGTGGCGGAGCCCCTGGATAGTACACACACTGATGAACTACCCTAGCAAGTTTTAGCCCAATATCTTAAAAAATAAGCAATTTATTTGCATTATTGTCAAAACTTTACTATTAGATAATTTTCAAAACCATTTTCCAGTACGTTTTTGACATCGTACATAAACATAAATGGCACCATCGTCACATCGTGTTCCTGAGCTCAAACTGCATCTAATAAGCACCTCTTTTGTTGAAAAAAGTTCATTTTCAAAATTTGACCTTTTCTGACCTGAAAGTGACCTGACCTCGGGTAAGTTCAGCTGAAAATAACCTCAAATGACACAGACGACATTTTTTTTAAATCTACGAGTAAAATGGACCATAAAACATGCGTCACGTGACCGATACATAATACACAATTTTCGTGACATAGGATGCCCTGGCCTTGGCCTGAAAAAAAATCGAAGTAAAAGATCGGTACCCTCAGGGTATCTTAGGCATATATCAAGGCGTGCGTAAACCAAAAATGACCCTGATCGGACTTGTCAGCCGGCGGTCAGAGCCTAAATTGTGAACAAGCAAAAATGCCGATAATTTATATTTTGACCTGACCTGTGACGTCATTGGTGACCTCGAGGTCAATGAAAATAGGTTTCGTTCGACAGTTTTTTCAGGAGTATCAGACGCTTTTTGAATTTTGACGATCGGCCCAGTAGTTTCGGAGATGGGATTAGGAGGGGGCTCTGGAGAGCCCCCCCCCCCCTCTCAGTCACTCGCGTTATGGAAAATACCCCAGTCGTGCGCGGATTAATCTTTCCCCAATACCCGCATACTTGCCTAGCATTTAAGCGGCTTCATAAAAGCAAACGACATAGTAATTAAGTTCTTTAGCGCGTATCTTTTTAACACGAGTTCCAGGAGACATACGGGCTCGATTGTTAACCCTCGCCCCGCTGGGGGCCAATTTGCCCCCCCCCCCCTGTGGTTTTTCCTGAATAACAAGAAAACGGCGGTGCGCAGCGCTGCCAAATTTTCAGTACCTTTCCGGGCATCAATTTGACACCTTCACACACAATTTCAAGTCTTCACATTAGGTCACATTAGGTCACATTAGGTCAGGAGTTATTGAGTTCGAACTGAGGTCATATTCGAGCCAAAATGAGCAAAAAACATGAAATCTGGAAACGCTCACAAAATCTAGAGTTACCAAGCAATTTCAATTTTATATGGTCATGTAGACAAAAGGCAGCGCTACAAAATTGCTATCTCGGATTTTTAAAATTTTGGGTTTTTGACCCCAAAATTCAAAAAATTGATTTTTCTAGAAAAGAGCAAAAAACATCCCACCATTTTTCCGAATTTCGAAAAAACAGAATTTATGTGACAGTCTCTGCGCTCTTCTATATACATGCCACATTTTAGATCGATACCTTCTTTTTTGGCCAAGTTATAGCGAAAAAACCGTTCAAAATTGATGATGTCAAAATTTGAACTCAATTTTTAGCAATTCTAGACCACGCAGCGCAAAACAAATACCACCGTTGAACTCCCCGTGACGAACTGCATCGAATTGATACCCATTTTATGCAAAATATCAACTTTGAAATTTGACCTTATTTGACCTGACCTTGACCAGAACATAATCTAAACTGACCCCAAAGGCTGCCTGACCCACATAATTGTACCTACGTGGCATATAAAATGGACCATAAAACATGCATCACATGATATTTTCATATTGTGACCCTCAGTAACCTGACCTGGTATCAGTGACCTCAAATAGCAAAATATGTGTTTGACCAACATTTCCCCATCGATGATTTTCGATTAAATGCATTTTACTCGATTTTACAACGCATTTCTTGAAATGCCTGTAAACGGTGAAAATTCGACCTTTGACCTGACCTGTGACGTCATCGGTTTGACCGAGGTCAATGAAATTGGGTCAATAGAGCCCCCTGTGGCTTATCCGACTCGCTACGATGGCTGATGGCCCAAAACGATGCTTGATGATTGTGTTATCAGATTGTTGACCTGTGATGCTGTCAGCCAAGGTCATGTATAGACTTTCAATGGCTGAATGAAACACTAAATGTGTTTGTATGTATGTGTCCGCCAAGGATGTGTAATAAATTGATGATGATGATAATGATCGTGCTTACCTACTGCACAAGTCGTTGACCTACAACTATTTATGGCGAAGGTTTTTTTGCCAAAAAAAGAAAAGAAACGGGAGCTGACCTTGATATCTTTGAACTGATCTCAACTCCAGGGTGGGATTGCATCGATGTCAGGAGTGCCCCATTGGACGTCAAACGCCAGTCACCTCAAATTGGTCACCAGCCGTTCAAACGTTCACCCCAGGGAGGGTGAAGTCCAGTCCAACGAAGGACTTGTCCCCACCTTCGCGCTGGTTGCCTGGCGGGATGACCGTTTGCCCATGGACAGGCAGACAGTGTGCAAGTGAGAATGTGGATTGTGAATGCGTTCATCCTGAAGAAAGAACGGATGACGCTGGGGAGGGTTCGTTGTGCAAAACTTGTCTGTACAGACATGGATAGACGGTTTACATAGTGCTATCAGCTGTGCAGAAATACGGGTTGAGGCAAACTCGGCCCTCCCCTCTCGCAGAGGTGCACGAGTCAAGGAAACATCGTTGGCGTGACAATGTCCCTTCTGACTTAGTTTTATGTTTTTATAGATAGGTTTGCCGACATGAGTTGAGTTCAGAGACGCACACTGCGCACAATCCAACGCAGGACGTACCCAAGGAAGGAGGAGGGGGCGGGGTGCGTACCTTCCTCGTTCCTCCCTTCAGTGAGTCCCTTGGGGCTTTCAGAGCCCCAGGATGGAATCAGTGCCCCGCGAACCCAAGGCCCACGTTGGCCAAAATCACGTCGGAGGCGAACAAAATTCACAGGAATCCCAAAAATCACGTCAGGACAGGCAGGACTCACTGACCAGCCTGATCGGTCCTTCTTGCTACCTGGGGCCTCCTGTGAATAACCGCTAGTGTCTGTGTCTGACCGCTAGCGGCCGCTCTGACTGACTCCTCTGACTCCTCAGTAGAGAGGAGCTCTTCTGTAGGTTAACTGAGGCCCTCTGTAAAGAGGAGACCCTCTGTGGGAAGGAGGCCCTCTGTAGAGAGGAGGCCCCCAGGATCCCTCCACCCTCTTGGCCACGGTGTCTGATCCAGTGAATATAGCTGCATCAAAATATCCCTACTTGCCTGCCGGAATGCCGGTAGATGGCGTCACCTGAAGTGACGACGAGAGCGCACCTGCAGCGCCATCTGCCAGTTGGACCAGAACCCTGGTGGTGGCGCTACTGGTAATACAGACACTTTACATTCTTAGCACCATTGGATGAAAACTATGGGACGCTTATATTCTCAAACTGATTTTGAAATGGCTTTTCATTAATCGTTATATCTTTTTTATTCCCTTTTGTTGATTAGCGTTCCATTGATAAGATTGTTATTTAGTGGTCGTAGCCCCTTTATGAAACGCTACATATACACCGCATGTAGCCGCAATTGCCGCTTCTTCGCTGTACGTACCCTTCACCCTGTTCAGCGCTTTCATGTCTTCTGCTGGTGAAATCGATGTTAATTTAAATGACGCCATAGCAAATAATTTTCACCAATGACCATCGGTTTCTGGCTACTTAGCTCGTCATCGGTATCCACCCTCATCCAACCCTCATCCAAGATTACTTTACTACTCCCCTCATCTTCCCTCATCAATTGTGATTGGTCAAAACTGAGTTTTTCGCTGGTAAGCAGCAGTAGCACTTACTGAATGGGCTAAACAGGTTTGTGTTTATTTTATTTTAAGCTTCAATTTGCGCGGGAGAATTGAACGGCTTATTGATGGTTTATAGGGTTTATAGTACCCTGGTTTATAGTCACCGTGGTTTTACCAAACAGGGTGAAGTTTGTGCAGGAAGTTTGAGTTTGGATGTGGTTTGGATGAAGTATACATTTGGACGTTAGTGCGTGCAAATTGCAAGGCTGTATCATTGTCGTATTGATAAACTTCAACTTTGTATTGTGATGGCTACATTGTTTCGAGCATGACCTTTGGGTCTCTTAACTGATCTCAGGCAGCTTTTGCCAAATTGTCAGGGATTAAGGAACTCAGATTTGTTTTTCAATTGAAAAACACTTCTAGGAATAGTATTTTAGAGCTATTGGCAACAAACCTTCAATTATTTCTTTGTCTTGCTCACCTTGTGTGTATTCTCCATATTCTCATGCATCATGTGACATGTGAGTTGTGACTGAGTCTGACCTGTGTTGTCGTTGCCGCACAATCTTGATCTCAATCTATCAATAACTGCTGGTAGGTATGCTGTTTCACCTATTGTTTTCTTCTTCCTTAGACTGAAAAGTATGGGAGCAGAAACTAAAAGCAGTACCAGTACTGGAACTAGCCAGGGTGAGCCAGGGTTACAAGTCCACACAAAGCAGGCGGGAACTCTGATGCCGGCCTCACCCAGTCAACTGACCTAGTCAGATTCCATCAATACCAGCATGCCAAGGCTAGATGGATGGAAAGACAAAAGGAATCCAGCTTCATATTAATATGGCTCTCCAGCTGTTCGTCTCAGAAGGCATTGTCATGACATGCACATAAGCAGAAAAGAACACATTGCATGGGCCACTCGCCACGGCTTATTAATTTCCAACACTCATTTCTGATGAGTAACAAAAAACTGCATAAATGGTTATTATTTTCTGGCTGACCCGTTGTGTCTCACATATATCATCTTCATCTACAATGCTGCGCCAGCACAGCAGTTCAGCGAAGTGCCAGCTGTCAAGGAAGGCCCTGAGCTTTCAACATAAAATCTGCACTGCACCATATAGTTGCACCTGCTGAGTACCTCTGCAGTCTGCCCGAAATCTTGTCAACATTGCTATTTTTTGTGGGCTGGCCTGTTCCTTGTTTTATATTTTTATTTTGCTTTTCTGCATGCTGTAGATTGGGATTTTGGATTTTAGATGATTATTTTGCTATTCATGACGTGCTATTCATGGTGCAGCATGACATTTTATTCATCCGCAATGTTTTTTAAATGGAGGATCGATTCGGCTTTTCTTTTACGGAGTTGTATATCTGTACCTGTTAGGCTCGGTCGCCAACTATCACTATTTCAAGTGTCATATGCACGTGTGTGTACAGCCAGAGATGGTCTGTTTACGAGGGCACCACGTCTGATCAATGAATATTTTAGGGCCTCACCGACATCTGATATGTTTTTCGATGGTTTTAGCACATTCATGAGATGTGTCGTTGACTATGTGAGAAGCCGCTAAATGTCAGGGCCTCGTCTAACATGTTAACTGGGGGGGCAATTGCCTCCCCAGTCGGGCGGATTGCCCCCCCCCCCAGTGGCCAACATTTGCCCCCCCCAGTCAAAACGTGAACTCACAAAATTACCTTCTCTGCAATACGTTTTCATTAGGAGTCTTTCATGGATTTAACGAGAAACATTAAATAATTTGTTCAACAATTGTTCATGGCTACGGGAAAAAGCCAGAGTTTTGTGAATTTCAGGGCTCAGCTGAGAGCGCCAAGTAGCAAATTGTCAATTGGCAGCTGGCCCGTGACCCAACTCGTGTTTAACCCCCCCCCCCCCACTCAATCAAACGCCGGCCAACACGTATAAGTATGTTGATCACTGTCTGGTGGGGCAATGTGAGGGGGTAACACACTAATCTTAACCCTCGCCCGTATTGGTGTCTTTCCAGCCGCGAACGTATAGGGGGGGGGGGGGGGGGGTCCGTTGGACCCCCTTGCCGTTTCGCCCCTGATCGAGCTAGAGCTTCGCGGAAAAAAAACGACCGTGCTGCCCGTCACGAGAGAAAGCCGATGATACCCAATTTTAAGGTCCTAGGTCATCGGTTAACCTTCCAGGTCAGGTCAATGACCCGAAAGTCGGGAAAATCGGTACCTGTTAGGACGTCGTAAAGGGAGGCTGTTATGGGGTTTTCGGGGTGCTGATCACGAATGTCATGTTAGTTATGATCATAATGCATTTAGGCCGGGTCGGGTCAAGTCAACCAGTAAGGGTTTTGCCGGGTATTCGTAGTAGATGGCAACCGCCTCTGACAGCTTCGTAACATGTTACGAAGGCACTAAAACTACTTCGTAAATGTTCAAATGGTTGCTAAATTCGACTTCAGCTCCAAAAACTAGTCTAGAAACTGTAAAACTCGAAAAGGTGAACAGGGGTCATCAAAGGTCAATGACCTAACCTGACTTCCCGGTGACCCTGACACCCACCCTAATGCATGGGGGCAACATCATATACCATGTTTGAACGCTTGAAACCACGAAAAGACTGCAAACGCTCGGCTAATGCGAGCCGACATAACCGCGATTGCGGCCAAACATGGTCTCAAAAAGTAGGTCAAAGGTCATTAGGGTCAGGGTCATGACATTTTTAAGGTAGGTGTAACATTGATTGACGCGAGGATACTGAAAGTTTCGTCGCGATCGGCCGTTTTTTTACGCGAGTTATTTGCGAAAAACCGAGTGGCTCCGTTCGATACCCCCCGCCCCCGCCCCTATACGAGCATGGTTCGGATTGCCAGTTTTTTTTGCTTTTTTGTTAAAAAATCATGGTCTCAGGGCTGTGACGAAAAACAAGTGGCCTAAATCCGGTGAGAAAACAGGATTTGGGGGTACCCTAGGTTTGGCTCCTTCAGTCTTTGCCCCCCCCCCCCCCAGTGAAAATTCCTTAGACGAGGCCCTGCTAAATGTGCAGCTGCTCTTCGTGATTTTAATGATTTTGTCATTGTTTTGTGTTGTATTATTATAGATAGGACTTCATCTTTAAATGGGGTGTCCCCGTCGACGATGACTTAATAAACTAAAAAAATATTCCTGAACAAATAACCATTCTGGAATCATGACATAAACTCACATCGTACCTATGAACTTTTCAGATCAAGATCTACTTATAGTGATGTTAGGAAACTGAAAGATCACTAAAATAATTCACTTTTATGCATTCATGTGATGGAATCTACCTATCCTTTAACTTTTTTTGCTATTTTTTCAGTTTCATCTAAGTATAAGGCATTTTAACTTTGGAAGTCAAACCACCAGTTGTGATTGATGGGTTTGGGTACCCACTCGTCTCCCACTGATCATTGCACTAGGAGGGGGAGTGGAACTGTCCAGCAAATGCATTTGAGCTTTGGAGGAAAGTGAATCTGCTGAATGCCTTCCCAATGTTTTACAATTTATCTCCTCAATTCAAGCCAAAAAATGAATATAGATGTCTATTCTGAGGTGGCATTTGCCATGCCTGATGTTGGCTCATGTGATAACTGGCTGTCTGACTCAACTTTGTATGCATGAATTTGTATCGCAACCCGAGGCTAACTTTTAACTCCTTCCTGGGGTGCTACCCGTCCTTCAGAGATGGTCACATCACCAGCGAGTCGCCGTGGGGCGCTCATCGTCCTGGAAGGCATAGACAAGGCCGGCAAATCCACCCAGGCGCGCCGCCTGGTGGAGTCCCTCTCTGCGCGCGGCACGCCCGCCCAGCTGATGCGTTTCCCAGAGCGGAGCACGCCAATCGGCGGCCTCATCCACTCGTACCTCTCCGGCGGCGACTGCGGCACCGTCGACGACCGCGTGGTCCATCAGCTGTTCGCCGCCAACCGGTCCGAGCTACTGCCGCGCATGCGCGAGCTGCTGAGCGCCGGCGTCAGTCTGGTGGTGGATCGATACGCCTTCTCGGGCGTGGCCTACTCGGCGGCCAAGCCGGGCCTGTCGCTGCACTGGTGCCGCCAGCCGGACGTGGGCCTGCTTCGGCCCGATCTGGTACTCTATCTCCACCTGGCGCCCCAGGAGGCGGCTCGCCGAGCCGGCTTCGGAGAGGAGCGCTACGAGACGCTCGACTTTCAGACGCGAGTGGCGGCCAACTACGAGCAGCTGTGGGCGCCCTACTGGCGGCGCGTGGATGCGGCACGCGCTCCGGACACTGTGTTCGAGGAGCTGCTCGCGCTGGCAGAACAGTGTGTGGCCTCAGAGCGGTCCGCAGAACCTCAGCCACTCTGGGAGGGGGATGAGGCTGATACCAAGGTGTAGTGAGCTAGTTCATAATGAACTGCGCCAGTGTCTTCCACAATAAGTATGCTAACGAGTAACGACTGAGTGCAGTTCTTGTCAAAACGACAGGATGCCTGTGTGTTTTACACTTATCGCCATTTGCATGAATATCGAAAATATATGCTTCGATGCTTTTTAGAAAATAAGCATTTTGTAAATTACACGGTAGTCGCCAATCCCAACTTGGTTCTCTCGTCTGATACGCGTGGACCCATTCTCTTGGCGTGTATCATTGGTTCGGTTACGGCTATATGAAATGTTCTGGCGATGGAAGACCATCAGTGGTGGTTGAAGTGGCCTGGTGGCTAACACATATGACAGAAATCCGTGACATAAGGTTATGACGTTATGGGCTATGACATAAATCCGTGAACTGTACGCCTGTTCAGAGTCCTTCCAACGTGCATGCATTTACTATCATTGGATTGAAAATTGCCGATCTTTGGAATGCTTCCTGGAATAACGTCGACTGTCAGGAACTGATGAGCCAGAACCTATTTACTGCCGCTCGACGTTGTGACGGCGACGGCTATATCCACTGTTGTAGCTTTGAGTTCCCAGTCCACATGTGTTTGCGCTGCTCTGTCTTGGCAATATTGGGAGGCCACTGTGATAGCATGGATTAGGTATTCCTGGATGGGACACTCCGCCGATTTTCCGACCACCCGGCGGCGGCGGCGGATTTCCCGACGGCGAGGGCGCTGGCGCCATTTTAGCATTGCGGGCTATGGGCGGAGCGTGTCTTTTGGTATACTTTTGTCGTTTATTACTTACCTATAACCGATTTTGATGAAAATTTTTGTAAACCTGGTAGAACAGGAATTGAGGAATGTCATGGAAATATTCTTTTCCCAGTTTTGATTTAAGAAGTTGCTTAAATTCTGCTGACAAGTGAGGGTTCGTGATTACAGCCGAAGAGCTAATGTTAGAATAAAGCTAAGTTTTATGCTATAACATGAAAATAAGTTGATATTTGTATTAAATCATCAATAGGAACTTGTTTGACTGCCGAGGAACGATGATATTTGATGATAAATTGCATCGGCAAGTCAAGAATACCGGCTCAGTTTATGGGCATCAGGTAATGATTCCGTATGTGATAGTGACTAAATGGAGCCATAATAATGATAAGAAAGGACTAAAAATTATGTTAAAGTGTCTGAAATTGTGTCTTATGAGCTAAAGTTCGCTAATTTCGCCCCCCATTACCGCGTTTTTAGCACGCAAGCCGGTGCAGCGGCCGCCGGCGCACTCGCCGCCGATGTTTCGGAGCTCCGCCACCAGGGCGGCCGCTTGGTCGCCGGCGCTAGTGTTGGGGAATAGGGAGTGTCCTATCCAGGAGTAGGGGAGGGAGGTCATATTGCGCCACCTTAAGGATATCGGCCTATTGCGGCTAAAGTTGACCAGCTGCCATGCTTGATGATATCTCAAATTGTACCTCAGTTATTTTGGCATCAAATTACAACTCCTAATTTGTATCACACCCATAAAAATTAACAAGAGAAAAGTTTTCCGACACACCTGCAAAGGGCGCATTTACGGACTACCCCATCAAAAAGCGCCCATGCCTCTCATGTAAAAGCGCCCTATTAAAAACAACGGTTTGCCACCTAACTAAGTAGCCTATTTGAACGTGTCAGCCCATTAACCATTTATGCTGTGAAGGCTAAGGTAATGGTAAGGTGAGCGCTCTAATAATCAAAGTGTTCAATGAAATGTGTCCCAACAACGAGATGCTGTTTCTCTGGGTTGAAGAATAGGGCGCAAATAGGGTGGGCGCAATTACGAATGGAACACATTTTTCATGAGCTTCAAATATGGCGAGGACAGCGAAGCCACGGTGGTGATAAACTTTCAAAACTACCATTAAACGAGCAATTAACAATGATTATTAGTTGAATCACTATCTCTAAGATAAACCATGACACTAGCAAAGGTCGAAATAGACTGTTTCGCGTAAGAAAATAGAGGAAATCACAAAATATGGTCTGCGAGAAAGCTGAGACACCTCACCTGCCCCCGTGGACCGAAATAAGAGCGAGTTATTGGTGGTGAAGTAAATGCACACATTCGAACATTCATTCGAATCGAATTTTGGACAGGAGGAAGGTGTGGCGCATTTAAGAACATGGCGCAATATGACCTCTCTCCCCTACTTCATCCATGGTGATAGCTTCCAAAACGGGGATAAGATGACAGGTGGCGCTGTGCTCCTCTTAGCGGTGGCGCCACAGCTGCTGCCTTAGATGAATTTACATCTGCTGCCTAGCGCCACATTTCGAAGACCGAAAGTAATTGGTGCAATCGCTTGCAATCGGTCAACTTGCACTAGTTACTTGTCAATGCATTTCAAGTCAATCGGACTTGAAATTTGCATTTTGCTTGGTTATGGGCTGCTTCTCTCTTACGTTTACAAAGTTACCGTTGATATACACCCTCTCATGGCCATCTTTTCTCTTTCAAAACCTTTGACGATCGTGAGCCTGAAAGTCATTTCGCCGACTTTTGTATTTAGCTGCAGCGTTCAGATATGTATGCGGCGTAATCGCCGCAGTATCCGGAAAATAAATATTTCCACAGTGCTATTTCGCATTTTGAAGAGAAGGGAGCGTTATCTGTGTGTGGTGCTGCTGGTCGTAGCTTTAGCCGGTTTTGTTGATATTTTGCTCGATAAGTGGCGTTGAACCAGTAATCGGTAATCAGTAATCAGTAATCGTGAGAAGTACCGGACATCTGAGAAAAGACTGATCCTGACCGTCTGGCCACTGCTGTGCTGACAACGGGCCACCCGCCTGAAATTTGAATTATTGGGAGCAATCGGTGAGTTCTAATTGAATTACACACCTTTTTCATTGCTCTTTCATCTGTTGAACTGCGTCACAGAATTCTTGGGACTTAAGCAAATGACATGTGGATGAGCTTCAATATACTTTTCCTCAATACTTAAAGGAAATAGTTCACTTTCACGAAATTATTTTTTTTTGCAACGATTTATTATTTTTTATGTTCAAAATAATCAGCAAAGAAAATAAAACCTTTTTATAACAAAATATTTTTTTTTTCTATATTTTGATATAGGAAGAACTTTTCAGTTTCTGTAAGGCACACGCGATCCAGTATGAAAAGAGCATGGGTCCCGAAAATTCTTCAGAAACAGAGAAATTATCGCAGCCACCGGCATTTGGGCGATCTGCTTGATCTGATAATGTTCCCCTGAATGTCCTAATTGATCAGTACGAGAATTTCTCTAGAGTTCTCGTAGATAATTTCTCTAGTTTCTGAAGAATTTTCGGGACCCATGCTCTTTTCATACTGGATGGAAATATATGCAAGGCACACATCTTCAACGCAAGACACCTTTTTCGGGACGAGAAATAGAATATCTTTGCCTAGGGTGATCGTTGGGCTGTAAAAGCTCCTGATTTATGCTCGTCTCAGCCCAAGCTACGGAACTGCTATTCCAGTTCCAAACCCATGTTAAAAAGTGAACTATTTCCTTTAATGCTTTTCATTTTCCCTTGTGGCAGTGTCCCAAAATTGAGTTTTTTCTTGGGTGTCAGAGGGGAAAATTGCCCACCAAAAAGAGAGGAGAGAGTGAAAAACTGCTGATTCGATTAGATCCAAAAAGAGTGAAAAATGACAAAAAACGTGCATTTTATTCTAAGGTGTAGGATGCTTGATGCTAAATCGGGCATCCACACAACTGCTCTTTCTATAGGTAAAAAATCTAGGTTTTCTTGGTTGGGAGTGAAAATTGTTCTTAAAAATTGGTGGCGAGAGTGGGAAATAAATTTCATTTGGATGTCGTTTCCCACCCAAGTCCCAAATCGACAAATTTTGGGACATTACCTTGTGGCTCATGTCGTATGTCGTTCACAATGCTAACCTGAATCCATACCCTAACTGATTGAAATAGCATTGCAGCGATGCCCCCACGAGACAATAAAGAGTGAAAAGGAAAAGGCTTTCTGTATGTCTAGGGTTTTGTTTAGTCCTTCCGAGCTCCTTTGCTGCATAGGTAGGTACCACTACCTACCTACTGTCTGTAATTTCCTCAGTTATTGAAAGAGTGCTCACTTGCAAAGGGATGAAATCAAATCATCCTGTCTCTCTCTGATGTGAGCACTGAGCAGTGTACCTATGTCTTTTGTGCCTAGTGTTTTTCCTTCCAGCCTGACTTAAGTTAAGATGGTGGCCAGAGAGCAACAGCTGAACTCTGAAGGCTGTTGTGCTTCATTCAGCTCAAGTTGTTGATGACCTAGGTGTCAAGGATACTATTTTTCAGCAGGATACATCTCTGGACTCTAGTTTCATCAGTTTGTGTTGATGAGTGGGAACCTTAGCATCTGCACAGAGTACAGACTGAGACCCCATGACTCAGCATCTGATATGCTGTCATCATCACACTTCATGAGCACAGAACCTTGGAAGCTAATTGCGGTTATTGTACAATTACATTATAGGTGAATACTACTGTACAAACTTAAGGCAAAAACTACTATGTTGGGTCGTCCAACCCCTGACCCAAGTTGTAACATGACCTGACACAACATAGTAGTTTTTGCCTTTGCATGGCAGAATAGGTATCTGGTAGGTACCTTTTACCTAGTACCAACCACATAGCAATAACATATTTGTCTCAACATACTGATTACCTACTGTGTACAGGTTATTAGAGTTACCCAGTACCCACAATATTAAAAGAAGATTCAGAAGCCTAATTGCCTCTCCTGTAACATAACATCCTCCTCCAAATAATTGCCTGATAACCCATGAATTCAAGACTGACTTGCAAATGTGAAATATCTGACATGATTTGACGCATTTGAGCAAAGCTTATAGCAAAAGCAATCAGTTAGGATTATCTTTGCTTTCATGTTAGCTTGATTATATAGTGACTTGACAAGTTGGTCCTACATTTCAAGTAGCTTCTCAGTTGAATTGCATTGCTTTTAAATTTTAATTAAGGTAGTGTGATGCTGCCTCTTGTCTGTTTGTCAGCATGTACGTAAAATTGAAATTATAGATAGTAGGTAACCAACATGACAATATGTTAATTATAAAGTGTATAAACATGACTGAAAGCATAGAATATTGCCTAGATGCTGAGGTTTATTCTACAATGAAAACTTGCATTATCACCCAGTTTTATTGGCATTTGCGTGCCGAGATACTCGTATATTGTGATCTAGAATGAAGTGTGTCAGCTACGACTCTCGTCACAACCATGATAGACAAACTGCGTCATCCACGCTGTGATGTCGGCCTGAGGCCCCAGCGTCCACTCTGGCTGTCCGTCAGGGCACGAAAGTGCGTTATCAGGCCGCGTTAGGTATCGTAGCAGTATCACGTTATCTTACCAGTATCACGGCGCACAGTCGGTATCGCCCGTCACGGCGATAACGGTCAGCCGTAATTCCGGACTCCGGAGGTCTTAGATCTGTGTCACTTCATCAATTAGCTACCGATATTTGAAGTCTGTGTTAGTGCGTGTTTTTTTATATTGAACAGCGTTCTAATTGAAAATGTACAATATGTAAATGTTAACACAATTTTGTGCAGTAGTAAACCCGGATTCTTATTTCTAGGGCACTACAGGGTTGTGGCAAGTGCAAGGTCACCGTTCAGCTTAGATCGTCTACTGCAGGACCAGTTTAGTTTTGATCCGTGCTCTAGTCAGAATACCGTTATCTATTCACACGGCAGTGCCTCCCCGGGCTATCCGGTCTCAGGTGTTGACACGTTGTGGTGAGGCGGCTTGTCTCGGAGTTGAGTCAGTCTGTGCGCGGACAGGGTGGTCGGCGTCTGGTTGGCGCGGTCGCCCGCAGCTGTCGGCGGCAGGTGTCTACCGTACAGGTGTCTACGCTGGTAACGGGAAACGGAGCGCTGTCGCTGCTCTGTCATCAAGGCAGTTTTAGACGAGGAACTATATAGACAGTAGACTGTGACTGGGCGTAGATGGATTATTTATTCCGTCACTGTGTCTTGGCCACTGCGTTAACCCGCGCCCTGCTGGGGGTCCTGGATTTCCACGCCCTGCTGGGGGGGGGGGTGTTTGAACACCCCCCTTGTAACTCGGCTCCTGGGCCACGTAGCGATACGCGGAAGGCGGCGTTCGAAAGAGCGTAAAAAATAATGACGAAATCACTTCGGTCAATTTTTTGGTCAGGTCAAAGGTCAGGTCACCAGAGGTCATTGAAGGCAAAATTTCGCCGATTTCCAGGTCGAATGTCGAAAACTTCCAAGAAGCCAACGCATAACTCGGGAACCAATAGAGCTACAGCGCCGCGGAAAAGCGCATTCGATAGCCCTATTAACGCCCTTTCTGAGTAATTCTCTCAGATTTGACCTAACGTCAACGGTTTTGCCTGCAGGGGGCAAAAACTGCCAAAATAGCCGATTTTTTCGAAAACAGTTTTTATGCAATAACTTTTGACCCAAGCCTTTTACGAGCTTACTTTTACCGGCATCGTGTTCCTCTCGTCAAGACGCATCGAATGAACTATAACTTGACCTTGAAAGGTCAACTTGAAAATTTGACCTCAGGTCAAGGTCATGACCTGACCGGGAAGGGTCATGTTGCATATCAGTCGATCCGTATCGTCGAGCTGAACACATCTAAGGCGTTTTCATCGCTCTAGCATGCCTCTATCAAAAGTTATTTGCGAAAAACTGTTAGATACCATTCGTGACCTAAGATGACCTCAGGGCATAAACAAGGGTCACGGACACCATTTTCAAGTTCAGTGTGTCTAAACCACTTGTAATTCGGTGTTTGGGAGTGTTTATAATGTCTTTCCTCCAAAAGAGGCGCATTTCAATTTTCTCCCA
Source organism: Amphibalanus amphitrite (assembly GCF_019059575.1). Lineage (NCBI taxonomy): Eukaryota > Metazoa > Arthropoda > Thecostraca > Balanomorpha > Balanidae > Amphibalanus > Amphibalanus amphitrite. The sequence continues at coordinate 175,214 of NW_024882663.1, read as the reverse complement.
TTGACTTATAATGGGGAGGTCGCAAAATTGACCTGACCTTAGGTCATCGATATCAAAATTCTGAGATATACATTTTGTACATGCTATTGCTCTTAGCAATCGCTGAAAGTTTCAAAGCGATCGGTCACTCGGTGTAGCTATGACAGACATTGAAAGTTTTTATGAGGTGAGGTCACTTCAAGTGACCTGGTGACCTGACCTTGAATGACCTTGGTCTGAAATTTTCACAACATGTGTAGAATTGATGTATGATAAGGTGTACCAAAAACGGCGGCGCTCCGCGCCGCCGTTTTTGAGATATTCGCGAAAAACCACAAGGGGGGGTGTTCAAACACCCCCCCCCCCAGCAGGGCGCGGGTTAACCCTATTAGTGGCAGGGGGGGTTGTTTTTATCCACCCCTCAGGTTTTTCGGGAATATCTCCGAAACCGCTGAAGCTACGATGCTGAAATTTTCTGACTTTTCCTAAAACTAAATTGGGCACATTCCCTGAAAATTTCAAGTTCATAACTTTACCAGGGGCGGCTCCAGAGCACTGGGAATTGGGGGGTCCTATTCGTGAAGCGAGTCATTTGGGCGAAGATCACGATGCTGCACCAGTTTTACGAACAGTGAATGAAAGGTATCATGTGATAACATATACAAAGTTATTGTGCATCCTCTTTTGACACGTTTTTGCTATAATAGGCGGATCCAGGCGTCCATAAAGGGGGGTTATTTTTACCTCCCAACATAGGTGCCCTGACACCGCCTATGCATGACCAATACAATTTTAGTCGTTCTCTCATAAGAAAATTGTAACATAACAAGACCATTGCCACCCTTTTTAGAAACAGTACCAACAAAAACCTTATTTACTATACTTTTTGTGTACCCCCGATCTCAATGATCTGTATCCGCCTATGATTTTTGAAAATGCATATTTTTAGGATCCATGTGAATTCCTGGTTCATTCTCTATCGATCGGCAAAAGTTGCGTTAAGATTGGTTCAGAAACCTGGCCGTGATAAACAGTCTAAAATGTATCTGCAATTTGCCCTTTTTTACCCCCCTCTACCCCCCTATTGACATTTTTTAATTTTTTTTTTTTAGAAATGTAGATCTCGTTGAGCCAAATCGAATGCCGTTTGAATTTTGAAAATCGGCCCGTTAGATCTCGAGATATCAAGGGGGGGTCGTAAACAGCCCCCCCCTGTCACTAATATGGGGTAGCCAGGAGCCTGCCACTAATAGGGTTAACCCGCGACCTGGTGGGGGGGGGGGCTATTTTTTGCCCCCCTCCAGACTTTTCGATATATCTCCAGAACCGCTGCGCCGATCGTCACCAAACTTTCAGTACCCTCCCGGACATCAATTTTACACATTGTGACCAATTTTTTTCAAAGGCTATGATAGGTTGGCCGGAAATGACGTCAGAGTGACGTCATGTTCTGCCGTTTTCGACCCAAAAAAGGGTTTCGCGGGAAGAGCTGTCAGGCCTATAGCTTTGCAAACACAGAAAAGTGATAAAGACATAAAAGCTGTAGATTGGACAGGGCTACAAAACTGCTATCTCGGATTTTTGAAATTTTTAGATTTTGACCCCCAAAAATAAAAAAAATAGATTTTTTGGATATAATAATCGAAAAATCCAAAAAAGTTTTTTGAATTTCGCAAAAACCGGAATATATGTGATAGTCCTTACCGCCTTCCATCCACATACCAAATTTGAGATTGATACCTCTTTTTTTGGCGAAGTTATAGCGAAAAAACTGTTCAAAATTGATGACGTCAAATTTTCAAACTCAATTTTTAGCAATTTTAGACCCCGTAGCGCAAAACAAAGACCACCATTAGACTCCCCGTGACGAGCTGCATCGAATCAATACCCATTTTATGCAAAACTATCAACTTTAAAATTTGACCTATTTTGGCCTGACCTTGACCTGACCTTGACCTGAACTTCACCAGAAAGTGACCTAAGCCGTACCTGATAGTCTTATAACCAACACCATTGAGTTGGAAATGAAAAATTGGCCATAAAACATGTATCACACAACCTTAGTAAAGTTGGGCTCATGTGACCTGACCTGTGACCCTTGGTGACCTGACCTGTGACCTGACCTGGTATTGCCAGTGACCTCTAATAGCAACATATCTACTAGGCAACTGACGCCCTACCGCTGATTCTCGACAAAATGCGTTTTCCTCGGTGTTATAGCGCATTCCCTAGAAGCCCCGTGAACGGTGAAACATTTCATCTTTGACCTGACCTGTGACGTCATCGGTGACCCCGAGGTCAATGAAATTTGGTTTCCTTCGACAAATTTGACAGGCCTTTCGAACGCCGTTTGAATTCTGCGGATCCGTCCAGTAGTTTCGGAGATACGAGGGGGGGGGGCAAAAAATAGCCCCCCCCCCACCAGGTCGCGTTATAAACAGACCCCACCAGGGCGCGGGTTAACTTTCCGGCCGCCAACAAACCCACCTTGTCGGTCCACCCACCGGGCTCGACCGAACACACCTACATGCGGCGGGCCAGCGGCAGCGGCGCCGTGGCGTTGCGGCGATGCCCATCAGGGCCAATTCAGCCGGTTTGGCCAGACGTGACGGCACGTCTGCTCCGCGGCCGGCGGCGCGGCGCCGGGCTGCTCTCCTCGTCACGTCGCGGCGTCTCAGTTTACCACGCCGGTCTGCACAGCTCCGCGCCGGTCGGACCGACCGACCGGCCGACCGGCCGAGTCTCACGGCACCGGTCTGAAGGCGGCCGGCGCGCTGGACGGCCGCTCTGCACACAACACGCGCCAGTCAGCCGTGAACACCTCCCAGCTGGGTCTGATATAGAGCGCAGAGCAGTGCCGTGAGACGGACGGCGGGCGTGGCCCGTGGTTGGACGGGCCACGACACTGTAGAATGTTTGGAGTAACGCTCGATGTATCGGCCCGTCCGGAGAATCCCTCCCTACACGTCGCCCGTCCCGGCTTTGCACTGGTTGATGCAACTAGTGTGGCGCCGACAGACTTTACATCATACGTACTGTGCCTTTTTCATGTCCCGTGCTCGCTAATGTTTTCCGGTTAAAGTCGTGACGAGCGACACCTTGGTTGTGCTCGCTACAAAACACCGTCTTTGTGTGACGACATTCGTTCAAGAGATGATCTTTCCGTCTGTCGCTTGATCAGTGTTTTGTCGAGAGCTCAGCGCTGTATTTGTTCGATAGCTCTGCGTCGACGATCGCCCTGTGCGTGTGTGGGCCGCGATTTAAGTGCGGCCTGTCGAGTGATCGATAATGGAGTGACCCTGACCTGTCGGTGTGGGTGTCGTGTTGCGCTGCTGCGTATCGTGACGTGTGCCCTCTGATTCTGCGGTGCTTCTCGATTCGGTCGGCTCGAACGTCTCGCCCGCCAGGTACGAGACATTGTTTTGGTAGACTGCCCTAAATCACCTGTCTGCAACTCAGTTTACAATGCAGTACCACATCTTAGCCTGTAATGTCCCTGCTGTACCATTGTGAGTCCCCTTCCCTCCCCTTTGCGCTTCCTCTGAGGCTTAGTTCTTTTGTCTGCAGCCTCAGCTGTCTCTGACTGGGAGTTCCTGTCCGGACTGACCTTGCCCTCCCCTTCCCGATGTCTGCCGTTTCCCAGCCGTCTCCGCGGACCTGTGCCCCCTCACCGCCCGTATTGACCGGTGTGCCCTGCTGTGTCGACAGGCACGCGTCCTACGCTGACCCTCGGCCGACCCACCATGCGGTGACCAGGTCAGCCGGTGACAGTCGTCATGGAGCCGCCCGCCCCGCCGCGGCGGGTCATCCGGCCGCCGACGCTGAAACGCGGCCGCTCGCAGGACGTCCACCACAGCGAGAAGGTAGTGTTCCGCCGGGGTCGTGCGACAACAGGAGGGTATTGCTCGGCAAACGTACATACATGGGATGCATCTCAGCGGGCCGCCTGTCGCTCTCGGCAGCGGGGGCAGGGTTGCTGCTCGACTAATAAGGCCATGGAACATAGGAAAAATAAAATATGTGATAAACTACCTATCTTTCATCCAGTTGACAGCAGTGATGTATCCATTCCTAACATTTTGGTTCCAGCTTGAATGCTCCGTAGAATAGAACGTCATCCTCATTGTCATACCAGGCGAAAATTTGGGTTCCGAACACGACAAAATCTACATCTGCTAGGATAGTGTTTTTAAATCGCTTGCACGGTGACCCATGCGACCGACGAATACTGAAGCGGACATCGGTCGACGCCGCACTCTGTCTGTTGCATCAGACTCTGAAACCGACTTGAAACCGAACCTTTTGTTTAAAGTCGTGTGCCGTCTTACATAACTGGGACTGATTCAGTTGTTTATTCAGTATGAGGCACATCCTACACACGAGCTGATTCCATCGGTCGGATCCATACCAGTGATCGGCGATCGCAGATATGTGTACTAGCTAATGCGTATTTAAAAGATAGCTCGGAGCGCCGGCCGCAAAGCTGTTTGTAATGCGCACTTATTTGGCTCATGTATTTGTGGTAAAAAGTGATGCCCTCGTGTCGGTTCCAACAACTCCTAATGTGACATAGCAGCTGCCGGGGGGCATCTGATGGAGGCGACTTTTAAACGACGGTCTCCGGTCAGGTACCCTCTACTATCCCAGACGAAGGCATCTCTGGCCGTGCCGGCTGATTGCCTGCTTCTTGCAGGCGGTCTGTTTCCGGGCAGTCGAGTAGACTCAGCCACCACCGGCTCACGGCCGCTGGTTACCTGTCGCCAGGTCCTCTGCATCGCTTTTGTCTTGGCCATGGGGGACAGCGAACGCACCACAGTTCGCCGTTTCGAGTCTCACGTTCCCACGGTCCAGTCTGTCCTAAGGAATGAGATGGACAATGTGCGCCCTTCCCCTACCATGCTTACTCCCAACGCCGTTTGTGGGACGGACGGTGGGCGCCCCCGCTCTTCCATCCTGTCGCACCGACTGCCGGGAGCCTGGGGTGGGGTCCAGCGGGACTACCAGGGATAGAAACGTGTCGCGGGGATCACGGGGTCGTGCCGGAAGGCTCTGCTCTGTGAATGGTTCGCCGGTGCAAGGCATTTTGTACATTTCAATGCATACGCTACAAAGCCAGAGATTCTGTCTCGTCTGGCACCCTGGCCACCCGCCCTTTGATAAATCTTGCTGAGTAGGTACACGACGACGACGCTAGTCGTTCACTGGATAGGGTCGGCTTTTCAAATCGCCAGGTCAGGATTATTCATTGACACGTAGCGCCAAGCTGGCCGTTGGCCGCGTTTTCCGCACATTTGATTCGTCTCGTCCCCAAGGCGCTCAGCTCCCGGCCTCGACGGCTGTTGCCAGTTTCCTCGCGCGTAGTTTCCCTTTTGGCGCAGTGTCACTAGCGGTCGATGCGCCGCAATCGTCACCGGTGCTGCGTAACTGTCGCTCTGTCACCGCGCGACCATTACGGCGCAGCAGGTGACGAGCAACACAGGACTGTCCGGCGGTTCTCTGTGATTACTAACTGGTATGAGGAAGATGGCGAGATATACCTAGAGGTGGTGCAACGCAACACTCTGGGGTGACTGAGGTGTCGGGACGGGACGAGGAAGACGGTTAAACTGACACGAAAACGAGGGTCACCGGTAAAATACAGCAACAGCAATGGGAGGAGAGTGAGATAGAAACCGTGCTCGCCAGGGAGCTCATGTTGCTCTTGCAGCATTGTTTATGCCAGAAGGCCCTTTGACCGAGCCGTCAGTGATGTGTGCAGTGTGCCGGCTCGGCTGAGGGCTTAGCCGCGGTGCGGGGGCGGCTTCCCCAGTATCGGCCGAAGGGGCCGGCGCCGCGCTAAAGCACTGTTTCCTGTGACTCACCAGCCGCGCCACGGCCGGCCCTTGAGGTGACGGACCGGCCGGTCGTCGGCTCCTGACGTGAGAAGGTCCTCGACTGACGACCCTGGCCCGGTGGTCTTAGGACAGATACGGGAGGATAGTCCGCGGAAATCGCTCAGATGAATCACTGCGTGGATTACAAATGTCGGACCGTTTTGGTCCATTAGTGATACAGCTAGTGATAGATCAGTGTTCGTATGTCGGTGATCTGTAAACATCGACTTGATTAAGTGTCTGCTGCAGCCTGCAATGCAATAGGCGTCTGAAAAAATCACTGGACAGTCTTGTCCACTTATATACAGGAGGCTACGAAAACACCAAATCTGAAATATGCTCGTGTAGTCCTGAGGGCATTGTTCGTGCTGTGACACATTATAAGCCGCCCTGAGTCGTTGTAGTGCATTTCTGGCCACTTGTGGTGGTAGGTGTCTTCAGCTCGCCTGCAGCACCTTAAGGGCGCGTGGCCCTCGAGCTGGCTGTGTGCCCTCCCTCGCAAGGGTGTGGTCTTCCCCGCCCGCCGACACTCCAGGTCGGCAATCGACCGACCTCTCTGCCCTCACCGCGAATCCGCCCCCGTCGTGGGGGATGGGGAACGGTACGACGACCGGCACCGCTACGACCGTGAGCCGGCCAGTTTGATCAATGTCTGCGGGTCTGCTGACTGACCGCGCGGGGTCAGTTCCCGGCGGTTCCTGAAGGTCAGCGGCCAGAGGGCCGTCATCAGACGACAGATGACGGGTGACTTGAGAAAATGAGGGAAACCAACTTGAGAAAATGAGGGAAATACCTACCAACTTTTTACCGATTTCTTAAGCCTCTTATGCATTAATGAGGGTTCATGATACCAACAAAATACCACACACATTACGATTGAAATACCAAATACCAAGTTGGTGTCGGTTTGGTATCGGTATACCAAAAAGTTGGTATCCGATTGGCATCTCTAGTACAGACTACAGATCCCTGGTAAACTTCTGCCCAGACGGCCGTTCTGCTGTCCGGCCGTATGAAAGGCGCAGTTCGAAAGCAAGTGCGCCTGAAGGATATTAAAAAATAGGTGATGACATAACTGGCTTAGTGAAACACGACTTAACGCGGCTTAGAAGCATTAGAAGTGCTAAGCTAGCTTTGCCATGCGGCCCAGAGACCAGTTTGCTTGCTCACTGCTCAGTGTTCTCCGCTCGGCGATGTTCTGCTCTCTGGCGAGCATCTGCTGAACTAGAAGTTGGTACCCAGTGTACAGATGGCAGCACCGTACGCCCGTCGACCGTCGCTCGGCGAGTGACCACCGAGGGTCGCCGCAGTGACGGCGGCTGGTGGGCGGGGCGGACGGACGTCTCACGACGTCACGGCGCGTCCGTCACGGCCGGCGCCGCCCACGAACACGGAGACACCGGTGACAGTAACGGGACAGACGGCAGATGTCGCCAGATGCCGTCTCTCGATGTCTTCTCTCGCTGCCCGGGCCTTTCCGCCCACTGACCTGGGTAGTGGGCACTACACTTCCATCTGCGACTTCCGTCTGCTGGCCAGACGTTTTCGACCCTTCCTCCCATCGACCAGCCGGACACTGCCCACCTGTCTTCTTACTGTCCGCAGCCCTCTTACGGGACTTAATGGTCGTCTGACCCACCTAATGGGTGAACACAGCCCTCTCATTGACTAATGGTCATTACTCGACCCAATTACCTAATACTCGCCGGTCAGGACACAACGGACAGAGACTGAGATAAACGTGACTGGAGTGCCACGCCTTCCGTGCTCATCTGACAACATTCTATTTTGGGCGTTTGTTCGAGTTATTTTCTGAAGAAGCTCGTCTGAATCATGGCTCCCTGGTTGATTTTAACTCCTTAACCTTTTTCAGTGGCTCGTCTCTGTGCTACTTACCTTGCATGTTACTTACCTTCTCAAGCTTGTGTCGAGGTCTATGGGTGGTGTCACACGGAACAGTGGCCCGCCTGATAACCGCTCTGCCTCTGACTCTGACAAAAAACTGGCTCTCCACTGACACTGTCGCCACCCAGCCTCTGTCGTGGTTTGGCATGACTGACCATTGCCTGTGGGTCGACCTGGGAGGTCACACCTCTGAAAGGTCACATAGGGTGAGATTGGGTTCATTCCAGGTCAGAGTGCAATGTCCGGTCACTGAGGGGTCGTCACAGACGGCGAATTGGTCAATCTTTAGGTCAGGTGTGCGTCCTCTCTTTCCGACGGACTTGCTGTCGCCGGAGCCCGAGACTGCCTTTGCCATTCGACCCTCTGAAGCCGATGTCATGCCTTCGTCATGAGGTGATGTTGGTTTTTAACAAATAGCCTCCGGCTGGCCGTGAGTCGCCGTTCACCTATCGGTGCACCGGCCGTGTGGGCGACAGTGGGCCGGGCGGAGAGCGCAGGGGCACTGTTACGTGAACCGCGGCGGCGACGGCCCAGGTTGAGGGGCGGCGGCGGCGGCGGCGCTCCAGTGTTGATGCTACCTGGCTTCGGTGAGGTGGTGCTGCGTCGACTGCGGCCACTGACGAGCGAGAGGTGCAGTGACCTGAGCTGTGACCTCCCTGGTGACCTGACCTGACCGGAGGCCTCCGGTCATGGCTAAGGAGGACCCGCCGGAGGGCGTGTCCGGTGACCCACCGCCGGAGGGTCGTACAGAGCCCGTACACCAGGTGAGAAACGGTGTTTTGCTGCCCGGACGGACGGGTGGAGGGGTGGGAAGGTGTTGACAGCAGGAAGGGGAGACCCAGGGACGCCACAGGAGCGGGGCGGAGGGACCGCTCACCTGTGCCGGCTGTGAGAGGGCGTCTGTCTGGAGATCTCACTACGGTGGTGAGGGCCGTCTGCCGCTCGGCCCAGGGGATTGATTGGGCCCCTGGTAAACAGAGACGGTATTTGGGGACTCATTCACCACGTGTCAGTAGCACAGAGCCGTACCCCTCATAGGCGGTGATTGCTCTTAGGTCTCATTTGCGCTCGGGGCTGTTGGATGAGCCGTTCACCTGCTAGTTGTAAGAGCAGCGCCCGCCGCCGGACGTGGCTGGGTCAACGGGGCAGCTGACACGGCAACAGCGGCCTGGAGTCTGGTTTCTGGTCAACCGATACTGGGCTGAAACTGTTCCCGGTGCCCACACTGCTCGCCATGGATCACTTATATGAGGCTGTTGATCGCATCGGGCTTCCTGACGCACTATCGAACTGCCTTAGTAGGTTAATTTGATACGATGAGATTACCAGTGATTGTCTTTTGTGATTATCAACACGCAACATTGCGACGGACGAATTTATCAAACGCTCAGGCAATACGGAGGAACTGCTACTGTGGCTAGAATTAAGGTCATTTGTTGCTGAACTGACATATGACAGATATTTGTGACTGGACTGACGAATGACAGACCCCTGTTTGGACTGGCATATGATGCATGTCTGGTTAGAATGACATACGACGGCACATCTGCGGTGTATGCTGTTTCTGAAGAGTGATGGCATGCCAGGTGTTGTGAAGGCGGCGTGGGGTGTGGCGGGGTCCACGTTAGGCGCACGGGGCTCTCCCGTCTACAAACATGGACACGGGACATACGGACCAAGATGAACTGCTGTGTTAGGCTCATCTGTGTCCTGACGTGGTGTGAATCTTTCTCAGTCAGCAGACAGTGTGGAATGCTCCGTAGTGTCTGTCCTGAGAGTGTCTGCCTCCATAGTGCCAGCCGCGAAGGTCTGCCCTTGGCTCATATAAAACAGTGCCTGATCAGCCCTGCGCGCCACGAGCCCAGAGTCGATAACACGCTGATCCCCTGATCATCGTTATCCACACGGCTGTAAACTGATCAGCCCGGTGCTGGGGCGAGTCGGGTGACACAGATCCCACGCGGATCACACCATCAGCTGACGGCCCTTCACCTGCCCCTGACTGAGGTTATTGGCCGTTAGGGTCACAGCTGCAGAATGGGTCTCGAGATTTGTCAGGCGATGAGCGTACTTATTGCGCGATGCTATCGCAAGTGCTTCTCTGGGGGAAGAAGAGCCGAAGAGCCTACACTTATTCACCTCCGATCAACCATTCAGGTGCTGGATCCCAGTATCTCTCCTTGCTCCTTTTCGACGTTCTTGTACTTAAGCTCGTTACCTCGGTCCGCTACGTCCTCTACAAGAGGTCAAAGTGATCGGATCGCAGCTATTCCAGGAACCGAAGTAAAAACAGTGACGAAAAAGCCGCCGGTGTAATATTCCGTCGGGTGTCAATACCGGTGTCGGCGGCCGCTGGGAGGTATTCCGGTCACGTTCCAGGGCCGGGCTGGGAGGCCTTCCCGTCCGCTGACGGCCGACAGCCGAATCCGGCCCGGCACGTGACCGACACCGGGCGTCGTGACCGCTGTCATCGCGCTGTCACGTGACTGGCGCATTGATTCGTGGGCAATCCGGGTCTTCGGTCACGTGCCGTCCGGCTCTGACCGCTCGTGGTCGCAGCTATACGATATCACCGGTAGGGTCAATTAAGCCTTCACTCGTGCCGCCAGTCTTCTGTGTAATGAGATTAGGCTGATGGACAGCTGCAATACCTGTGGCGAAATAGCCATTATTTGCTAATTGCATGTTTAAATTATATGCACAGGCAATGTCTCCATGTGTCTATTTAGAGCGGCCTAACTCATCAGAGTTACACAATCGTATAGCTTAACGGCAAGTCAAACAATTGCAGACGGTTGGAAGCTGATTAACCCGGGGCTTCAGGGGAGTTACGAAACTGAGGCCGCGGCTGCTGACCGCACTGGGTTAATGCCGACTGCAATAGCGGGATGGCCTGCTGACACGCTGGGTCGGTCAGACTACTATGCCAGAGCTGATGGGGATGGAGACGAAACACGAGCGCTGCTGTGTGGCACACTCTGCACATACTTCCAGCCTCCCAGACCTGTCTTCCAGCCAGACTTTCCTGCATCTCTGGTCCTTTTCTTCAGTTCTCCTGCTGCCTTTCTTCCGCGACCTCTCCCAGTCTTCCCCTGCCTCTCCGGTCGGTCTGACCGGTGTGGGAGCCGTTACTGACCGCCTTTGGCCGCCATCTGCCGTCGCCCCGGCTGGTCGCGATTTCGCGGCCCCGAGTGGAAGAGGCGACGGCCATTGTGGAACACCGTTCGGTCCGGTCACATGTCTGGGCCACATGGCGGTGGATGGTGGTGGGTGGGCGGAGGGGATGGTCATCTCGCCGACTGCTGCTCGACCAGCCAGATTTCTAACGGGGAAATTCTACAATGACGACTTTGTCCCAAGGTGTGATTCGTAATTTGGTCGTGTATCGGTTGCTGGGCTGCAAAGTAGGGTGTCGAAAAATGTGTTTGACTTGCCAATAACGTAACAGAATGGAAAAGTTCTGTTCGTGGAATGGTTTAAAAATGAGCTTCTGGACCATGTTGGCGTTTCAACTGCCAAAATAGTTCACTATCTAGAAAGGTGTAATTGTAAGTAAACATTTTTTTCTGTAAAATGGAAAGCTCGGTGTTCAGGTCCTACTATCATTGAAACGGTTCATTGAACTGTCGCCTTGCCAAGCACGTAGACAAGGTGCGAAGTGGCCCTATTGAGTAGCTGGTTGGGTTTAGAGGATTACCACCGTTGGTGGCTGATATGATAGTACTACAAGTACGATATGCGGTGTTCCGGTTATATTGTCTATCTTGCCTGTTCTGACTAGCAGGGGGTATCGTGTTGTCGGACTATCTCACCCGCGGACGATCGCCGTGCCTCCCTGCTGTGATGTCATCGTTCACCCTTGTGTGCCGTGCCGGAGGACGCCGAGAGAGGTGCGCCGCCTTTATGTAGTCAGACGACGGGTGGGTGGGTTCCCACTGCGCAGTAACTACCGCCGGGAAGCGAGCATCTGCTGCCTCGGCGGCTCCGATACTGCACAGCGCACGTGACCGCGGCACCTGTGCAGTGTTGACTCAGATCCGGCGGGCTTGGGCCCACTCCCTTTGTGCTGTGTATGTTGCGGGGGTGTGGACCCGCTACCGTGACGCCACACACTGCAGGCTTTGCCGGGGATTCGCCTGTAGGAGGGCGTCCGTCCTCCTGTGGCTCTGGTCCACTAGTCGCTCTTCTCCGATCTAGTGGTCTGTTCTGTTGGCGTTGGAGTGCCGGCGGCGCTATGCGTGAGCGATGGTCGGCTCGGCCGGTCCAATCGCCGCTGGGTGAGGCACTGCCACCGTGTGGACCGATGCTCATGACGCAACACCTCACTGACTATCCGAGGTCCTTCTGCGCCGGCGTGGTAACTGCCGACTGCCCAGCCCCAGTCGTGCCTGAACAAGATCATAATGAAGGGTCTTTTGTGGCCTCTGCAATACTAATGGCGATCAACGCCGCTTGTCGGACTAGCACGATTCCACGCTTATCGGCAAAGTGAGACCATCAGGTCTTGAAGCATCACTCGGGTGTTCAGTTTCAGGGAACCTGCCAAACTTCAGATTCCTGCGGCGGCAGATTCTGACATCACCAGTCGCGCCCAGCTGGTGTGCTCATGGAGCTATACCACAACCGGAGCATGCCCGCAACCCTCTCATGACCCTGCAAAGCTCTGACGACACGCTGTCTCGCCAACTCCCTGACTACCTCTCATTCTTTCACCAGAGTGTGCCAGCTCTTCTCCACCGCGCCGTTTTGTGACCCACACTGTCTCCCGATCTCAACGGTTCCAAGTGACTCCTCTGACGCTTGACGGGAGCCGATCGCTCGGGTTTGAGACGCGTCAATAGTTCTTGAGACGTTCTTTATTGGGTGACTGTCGCCGATTTCCACACGAGTGATGCGCGTTTCTCAAGGGTATTGTTTTGGTCCGACATCTCTTCGGGAAGCCTGCAGACGCGTTTCTCTTCAATGCCTTTCGTGCCGGTCTCCTTTCTCCTTCATTCTGGAAGGTGAGAAGTAAGCGCCTTTGACATTCAAAATGACGCGAGATGTGTTTGATAACCTGCTGCCTGGTGTGTCTGCTGTGCTTGTATCACCATTAGCTATCTTTCACTAGCTCATGTATTGTCATTAATTCATTCTTTCATTTTATCACTTAGGAGTTGTTTATCTGTGGTGCATCCACTGCCTTAGCCAGTCCTGCTTTGAAGACTGTTTGAATCCAGCTGGCTAACTAGTTTTGCGTACCGCGATTTTCAGGCTGTCGCATCTATGATCTTCATTCCGTGCAGTGGACGTCCTCACAAACCACTCACGCCGTTCCATCGGAGGATGGTTGGGAATACACTGGGACTGTCGGGTCTTCCGCGTCGCCACGTTCAGTCTCGAGGCGGCGTTAGTCGCTAGGTCCAGTGCCGTGACATCAGCGATGTCGCACCGAGATCCTTTGTTATTGTGCGCTGGTGTGGCGTGCATCTGCCACCTCGTGCGTGCATTCATTGACACATCACTTCGTTGTCCATGTGTCAATCCTAGAGAACATCCATATCACCATCTGTCAGCATGTCCATCGGGACATCATTTTATCACTGGATCAGTCCGTTACTCCGTCAGCGGACTATCAGCTAGTCTCATGATGTCGTCGACCGCTGTTTAGAGGTCCAAACTTTCCCAGCTGAGCGCAGCGCACCCACGGGCGCGACGAAGACACTTTCACCTCCGCTCGTGCCATCCCGAAGGCGGTGGGACTTTATGGCACCAATGCTTAGGGGCATGATTGGCTTCAGTCGAAAAGTCGGCTGTACTATTGCGTCAACGACGAGGGAAGTGAAGATGCTGCATTTTCAGAAGTCGTGTTTACCGCTTTGCCACCTCGCTGCCGGTGCTTCCATCGGGACCTGTGACTCAGATCACTTTTCCCCTCCCCCCGCCTCAGTCCGGCCCGTCCCTCTCTTCTGTCACCCTTTCTGCCACAATCATCCAGCCGTCACTCTTCTGTCACCGGACCGTCACTCGGTGCCTAGCGACAAGGCGCACCTGTATTGCTGCGTACCGCACCTTTCCGTACGTCTTCCATCGGCCATCAACCTGTATCCCGATCACCAGGCAGGAAACGGTCTATCTGACCTGACACCGTGCTGTCAACGGCTCTGTCAACAGGCCTCGTATCCCAATCACCGGAACTTTATCATGTCCGAGGACCTGTCGGGACAGGACACGCGTTGAAAGAGTGGGTTTCACGCTCACAAACGGATTAATGTTATCAAACGTTTGCTAGCGCCGGAATCCCGTTGTATCACTGTTATCAGTGCTACTGATGTTGCTGTCGCTACCGTGGGGCGCTATCTTTATTGTACATATATCGGTCGAGTACTTTAACCAATCCTGTCTTGTCAGCTGTGCGGGAGGGAGGGGGGGGGGGGGGAGGCTCGTGCACGTCGTGTGGGTCACTGACTGCATTCCTTTCGTTCTCGTGCTGACTGAATACTGAGCCACTTTCCCCGCACGCACGTCGTCAGCGTGGACACAATGTTGGGGAGCTGAGCTCCGCGTCGGGTGTCGGAACTCGGAATGTCGAGCGGTAGCGAGTCTTTGTCATTCTGCTACGGCTACTGTTGTAACTCTAGGATAGATGGGCGGACGAAGTCGATCACAGGCGACCAGGCAGTCACCCAGTCAGCCTACGCCCCTGCCGGTCACCTCCTTTTGCTGTCACTCACAGAGTAGTAGTGACCGGACATCTATGATTCTATCCCAATATACCGCGCTGGTATGTCGCGCCGAGCGGCTGAGCTGTGTCCGGTGGGCGATGGACCGTACCGACCTGTCTCGTGCAGTGTGGCCAGGGGCGGGTGGGACCGTGTGAGACGCTGACCGACTCGGCGGTCACGGCTGGATGGGTCGGAGATGGGCGGCACTCTGCTCCCGTTACAGCCCCCGGCACCCGGCGCCGGTTCTGTCGCCGGAGGGACGTGACGTTTACAGATTAGCAGTGTCGTTTACATGACTGCAGGGAACGTCTGTTTTTTTTTCCTTTACCTGCATCTTCCGGTCCATGGCAGTGACTGCTTGTCGCCAGCTGCAGCAGTTCCTACAGTAACTCAGTGTGGAGCTGGTGGGTGGCCGCTAACAGCGACCCAGACACGGCCACGATGGCAGTGACGGTGACATTTTTGGGTCAGCTGCGGCGCGACGGTGCTCTCTCAAGTCACGGCCCGTCTCGCCGCCGCGTTTCCATTTCCCGTGGCTGGTTCGCCGCCGGCTGACCGCTGCTGCTCCGACTGGAGCCCGACACCGGGCCGCGATCGGTGCCGTTTTTGCTGCGATTGTGGCTGTCGGCCGTGCCCTGCCACGCAGCCTCCGATCAAACATCTGTGTCCGCGCGGTATGAACTTTTGTCTGGCCATTACCGTTGCTTCCTTCTTCTTCGATACCAACTGGCCTGCACTTCCGCTGCTAGCTGCTCGCGGTACCGGTTCCCATCGATCACCTGTTGCCCGCGGTACTTACTGCTTGCTCCTTTCGTTCGGCTTTGACCGCGGGTACTGGCTTTCGCCGGGCATCTGTGGCCCGTAGTACTGACCAAATGCCTCCCGGCGCCCCGGGCCGCCCGTATTGTTCCACTTCCGGGTCACGTGACGCGGCCCACCCACTTGACTCGGTGGGGTGGCCGATTGGACTGGCGTGGTAGCTGATCGGTTGGTCAGTCGGTCAGATAGACGGGACTTTAGAGCGGCGAGTGTCGAATGTCGTCTCCCTCTCTCTCTCTCTCTCTCTCTCTCTCTCTCTCTCTCTCTCTCTCTCTCTCTCTCTCTCTCTCTCTCTCTCTCTCTCTCTCTCTCTCTCTCTCTCTCTCTCTCTCTCTCTCTCTCTCTCTCTCTCTCTCTCTCTCTCTCTCTCCGCCTATTCTCTCCGTTGTTTTCTGCTCTTGCTCTTTCCTTGCTCTATATTTTTCTTCATTTCTGCTCGCTCAAATCGCTTGTCGCGCATATAATGACCCCTTTTATCACAATTTCGGCATGTTACTCAGTTTCTCATCCAAAGGATTATTTCCAAATATGGGTGAAATCATCTGTTCACGTCTTGTTCTTATATGTCGCTGGTCTCAATCCGTCATCATATAGTATGTTCTTTTGGTATCTCATGTTCCTCCAGGCTATCTTTCCCACCCCGCCCAACTCCTCTCTCCCTCCTGCCGATTTCTCGACCTAATGCCGCTCCTCTGCCTGTTACCGCTACTACCTCGGCCTGCTGTGCCGCCCCGCCGTGGTGCGGCTCGCCAGCAGTGTGTCGGTGGGCGTGGTCGGCCTGTTGTGTCGGCACACCGGATATCACACTGGTCCGCTGAGAGCCGGTCGGCCGCGTGCGCCGCGCGTGCGGCCCATACCACCCTGCGCCGCGCTAGTGGGCGGGGCGGGTGAGGGGAGGGGGACGGATGGGATGACAGACCAGTGATTGGGCGGCATAGTCGGGCGCGTAGCGGGGACGCAGCGTTCGTGTAGCGATCACGTCGAAGTGGTGGTTAGAATCGATGGACGTGTGCGCAGATGCACGGGCACCGGTACCGACTTTTCTGCTTGCAGTGGCTACATGTTGTGGACGTTGCGTTACATTATTTGTTGCCGAAACTTGAGTCATGCATGCTCATTGGATCCTTTCTATTACAGGGTGTAACGAAATTATCCGGACATCTATTTTTTTTCGCCATATCTGCTCGCACAGTTTCTCTTTTAATGTCAGAAGCTGGAAAATTGGATGAATGCATACCTCTGGTATCTGCTCTCAACTCAGCAGTGACCTGACCTTGCGAAATGACTCTTGCTCTGAGTAAGAATCGAGTCGCCGACGGGTTCATTTGATAGTTTTCGTTTAAGGCAGTGGAGAGAAAGGAGTACAGTCTCTCGTTTCGTAGTAAGGCTACGTGTTGGTGGCATGGTGGCATGAGCCAGACGCTGGTCTGTCAGCAGCTGGACATCAGCAGCAGCCATATATGACATCTGCCTGAGGCGTAATAAGCTGGGACTTGGTGGCAGACTCAGCCCGGCCTCGATCGCAAAAGGCGCCCTTTGCCAAGTGGTGAGTGAGGAGAGTTGTCAAGATAGCGACAAGGAAACGGCACCAATTAAAGGTAGTGTGCCAGCTTTCCTGGACCGTATGGAGTTAATGGCCCAGATAAGGAGAACCGGATTTTTAGAACTTATCCATACCTTCAAAACTCATGGAAACGTCTTAAATTCTTCAAATTTTGAGTACCCCAGTGTGAAATTCGCCCCGACGGGTTGTCGGTCGTACCCCAACCACATTTCACACCACTATGAACAATAAATGCACACACTGAAATCGCTATTACCGATATGCTCATCCAATCAAGTTTCGATAAACCCGTTCATCATCAGCTCCTGCGGTTTCGAACACGCCTGTTAGGTGGTGCGGTAGACCGCGCCCAAAGCCAGGGCCCCGGTAACGTGAGGTAGCCGAGTCAGGGCAGCGTGCGCTGACCCAAGCCGGAGCCGCGCGTCCTCCCGGTGTCATGTGATAGCCCGGGGCTGCCCGCGGGGATGCGGTAGACCGCGCCCAAAGCTGCGGCCCCGGCTTGGGTCAGCGCACGCTGCCCCGACTCGGCTACCTCACGTTACCGGGGCCCTGGCTTTGGGCGCGGCTTCTGCTCATACTTTGTGGTGCGGTGGTGGTGCGTCGGGCTGCGCGCTCTGACTTCGGCCAAGAAAAATGCGTCAGCTGATCATTGTCATTTCTGCCACTTGCGTGTGGTGAAATGGGGTCATAACTTATGAGACGGCTTTTTCATATCAATTATTTTAAATAAAATCATATTTCAAATCATAAATAATGTTCGACAGCCAAATAAAAGAAACAATACCAATACAGGCTTACAGTTTAAGGCTCGACATTGTGTTGTCTACGATTAGACAGCTGATAACTCATTCCCGTACGTCGTATGGTCGTAACACTATAATGACCTTTGCTTATTGTCACATGTGCGCCGCATTCGCGATTGTTGCCGACGCCTGTTTGCGGGTGAGCCCAGTACAGTTGTTATACATATCTAAAAACCGATAAACTTTTAGGCGAAAAAGGCACTATTCCAGGCCCATTTTTGATTTTTTTTTTTTGCGATATTAGGTAAAAACAGAAGCTTCTTAACCTAGGAAAAATAAAATGGGAAATCTTTCAAAGGTGGCACACTACCTTTAATCCGCATACTGACTCGAATTCTTACCAAGGCAGATAATAAGAGGTCCCACATCATGATTCACCGTTACCCGCCCTTTAGCTTGGTTTTACTGCCCTTCAAACTGGAAAAGACAATGAAATTGACGGGAAAACAACCAGTCCACCATATTTGGCTTCAGGCCAGGGCGTGTCCACTGGTCGAAGGAAGACACGAATGAGGTGACCTGGTCGGATGGGAAGCTGTTCGAGCTGCGATACCCGTTGAACCGTCAAATCGGTCATGTGTGGGCTGCCAGCAGCTCGAATGTGCCGGCCGTCGCCGGCGTCAAACATCCGGCCAAAATCCAGACCTGTAGCATGTTCAGCTGCTGTGTAATATTCAAGCTGTTCATGACGACACAGAAAACCACTATCAGTGACGAGTATTACCGGCGCAACATCCTGGCTAGCGATTGGTTGGAGCCACTCAACCAGACGGCACAGGATGGCTCGGTTTCTGAACGTGTACCGATGCCTGATTCAAGCCGCGCAGTCTTCATACGGGGCGGCGCACCACCTTCAAGTCCCTAGCAGAATGAGAAGTGATGCCGAGAGGACCTTTTTGTTCTTCAGGGCTAAAGGGCTTGGAAATAGTTCCCATGCAATTCCATCGATATATTATGGACTATTATCCATCAGGAGATGAATGAGGGGACACCCGCCACCAGCGCCGCCCAACTGCGGGCACAGGTTAGTAAGGCGCTACTCTATATGAAACCCACTGTGCTGGAAAATCCAGTGGCTGGAATGCTCCAAAAATGTGTACCTGCGCCCATATGAAAGGTGGCTATATAATAATTCAAAAGGGAAAATATCAGAATGTCTTGCTTCTTAATTACAGCGCGAAGAAAGATGTCCGGATAATTTCGTTACACCCTGTAGGCGTGTGGTACAGCACGACTCTTTTTGAACAGCCTTCGACATAAGATGCCATGAATTATCTTCCCTTTGTCCGTGGATGCACGGTCCCAGCCAAATGACATCAACGATACCTGGTCCTCGAGGTCACGACCGACTCTTCTCCAGACTGCCCCAGTTGCATCACACGTCTGCCCGTGACGCTGCTCATGTTAGCTAACCGTCGCTAACTTTATGAAGTCAGTCAGGGCGCAGCTTGGGACACAGGCCGGCCCCAGTGGTTACCCCGTGTGACCTGCGGGGTCACCGGCCGACCAGGGTTAATGTCTCCGTCGTGTTGTTGCGGCTGGTGGCCTCAGCCTCTCTGTGGCTGAGGTCTTGTAGCCGTGTGGCCGAGAGACCACGATTCGGCATATGTTGAGAACGGTGGTCGATCGTGGTCCATGGCTTTGGACGGGTCCTGGCGTCGTTCAGCGCTTGGCTACCCCCGAGCGGATGTAACGCGTTTGTTGACAGTGACCTGCGCACTACGCCGCAGGGCTGGGCGAGCGGGGACGGGTGCCGGTTGAATGCCTCTCACACCTGTATGTGGGAGGGGAGCGGGTCACTACCGGCCCAATTCTCCCAACAGTGCCGCACTGCCAGATCGGGAGAAAGCATTGCACGTCAACAGTGATTGATTGTATCATACCACTGTGGGAACTGTGAATACAGCGGAGCGCTGCCATCCCGGCTGGACCTGCTGTGTGCTCAGGCCTTACCGAGAGCGGCCGGGCAACGGTGACGGCAGAATGGGGGCGGTAATGACTCTACAGCACACGATACCGGGGTATCGTGGTCGATATCAGGCTAGTGGGGACGTTAGCGAGCGGATGAGGAACGTAGCCGACCGTCTGATGTAGGCGATTGTCACCGTTACTGGGCGCGTGACGATGCTGGGCGGGGTACGCACAGCCGCTGATGTTCAATAGCTTCCTGTTGTGACCGACTGGGGACAAACATTGTAACGCCACGCGCATCGGGCATACCCCGTGTTGACTGTGACTGTGTGGTGCCAATGGGACTAGGACTGAATTACAGAGCAAGCTGAATTTTAGAGCACAGTAAACTAAATCCTCACCGAAATTCGTTGAATGTGGGTTGTGGGGACTGATGTGAGTGGTGGTCTCCTCCATCTGCAGGTCCCTGACCGACCTCTAGTCTGAGCGGTATTTGCTTTCCGCCATTCCTCCGCCGGCGGCTCCGCTGGGAATTCGGTCAGGCCCGGTCCGTCCAGCAATTAGCCGGCATTTGGTGCCGGGCCGGCCGCTGCCCGTGCCGTCCGTGTCCGTCGACCGTCTCCCACGCTGTACCCTCGAGGCTGGCGCGGCCGTACAGACCGCCGGACCCTGACCTTGAGGTGACCTGTCTGACCTGTGACCTCACCGACCCGACGCTGGACCTGCAGGAGTGTGAGGGATGGCGCTGAAACACGGCGGAGTGTTGTCCGCCTGGGAACGGCTGGCTGGGACAGGAAATTGGGGGTGACTAGATGGAGTGGTGCCGACGACCGTGGCCAGACGAGGTGTAATGGAAAGGCGACTGTGGATAGGGAGTGGACGATGGGAAGTGGACGGTCGACGGTGGATACTGGATGGGTTGCGAGGGGAAACTGTGTAATGGTAAGCCAACGGTGATGGCTGATGGCATGCTCTTGGTGGACGCTTTATGGCAGCTATATAGTAGCCACCATTGCGCCCCCTTATGTTGGGTGCGGGGCGGGTCGCAATGCGTCCCGTCCGTCCCTCCGCCACTCACTGTGCCAACATTGACTTTGCGGGCGGAACTCTGTAGCGCTTCCCGTCAGCACAGCGGGGGTGGGGCGGTGGCCGCCCTCTCTCCAGGGATGGAGCACCACGCAGGCCGCCCTCCACCCCTCCCTGCGGATCAGCCGACCTGCCAACGCACATTTGCTGCTGCGTATCGCTATACACGCAGTGTATCATCTTAACGACATGATGAAAGGCATATATGTTACGGGCCAAGTGCGAAGGCTAGTCCGTTTGCGAACGGACTAGTCCATTCGCGAATGGACTAGGCCGTTTGCGAATGGCGGTCCGTTCGCAAACGGACTAGTCCGTTTGCGAATGGCCGGCCATTCGCGAATGGCCTAGGCCGTTCGCGAACGGACGGGTTTGTGGCGTTGCACTTAGCCGCCGGAAGCATGGATCCTCGGATTGGGGTACGATTCCGAATGAATGGGGGACCGCTGGTCGATGCAGGGGCGTCGCCGACGGGGGGGGGGGGGTCGGAGGGGTCCGGACCCCCCCCCCCCCCCACACACATTCTTGAAAATATGCCGGTCCGACGCCCCCCCCCCTCCCCCACACACACACTTTTGGCCACGAAAATCGATCAAGAATAAAATAAAATATTTTAAAAACGATTTTGGTGCATTCTCAAAATAAAATTGTCTAAATCCGAGGAGTTTTCAGTATTTGGTGGGGATTACTTTGACTGACCGTCCGACCAGATCCCCTAGTCGAAAATCCGTGGCGACGCCACTGCGTCTATATGTTTAGTTTGTTCTCCGGAGCAGATCTGCGAGCTGGCGCAACTCTGGGTTAAGGTCTCCACACACCTGGTCCATTCGGGATGCGACTTTCCGCTGAACCCTGCACAACGCGGAAATTATAGCAACGTGTTGCCGCTGGCCAGGCTTCGGCCACCGATCTGGATCTGGGGAGGTCAAATATCCCCGTGACCTTCGAACAGCGGAGAGTCGCGTGGTGTGCGGAGACCATTAGTACCGTGCTCCGGGCTCCCCGCTGATGACCCGACCTGACCTTGGTCGAGTTTGTGGCGCTCGATTCATTCTGCTCTGGTGTGGTGTACCGGGACGGTGAGGCTTGTGTGTGGTGAGTGCGGTGCGGTGAGTGTTCGAAAAACTGTTGTGTTGCATTGCATTTAGCAATACGCGCACTGCAGGGGGGGTTGCTTTCAACCCCCCCCCCTGTGGTTTTTCACAGATCACGAGAAAACGGCGGCGCGCAGCAAAGCCAAATTTTGTATACCTTTTCTCCCATATTCTGCGCACATTGTGTGAAAATGCTGACTCCAGATGACCTAAGGTCAGGTCACCAGGCCAGGTTAAGTGACGCCGGTTGAGTTACCAATACTTTGCACGCATCATTTCACACGGGACTTTGCACATGCGAAGTTGACTTGCCAAGTTGACGTCACTTTGCTGGATATTTCGCACTTGGCCTGACTTCGCACTTGGACTGGGAGCATAAACGCCCGTCCATTCGCAAACGGCCTAGGCCAACTGCAATAACGCACATGGACTAGTCCATTCGCAAACGGCCTAGTCCAAGTGCGTTATCGCACTTGAACTAGGCCATTCGCGAATGGACTAGCCTTCGCACTTGGCCCGCAACATATATAACCTGTGCTGTATTCTGGTGCGAGTATTCGTGAATTATGCAATGTGGCAGTTTCCGAAGGTCTTCATTGCGTATTCAAATGCTATTGCAGCCCAATATTCATTCAGGCGCAGTGTCGAATATCTAAACCCTTCTGAAGGTTGGATGCTGCATTTATGCGGCAGGTTTCTCGGAATGGCCGCCTGCCAACAGGATGCCTCCACTGTCTCCATGTCCGTGTCCCTGTGACTGAGAGTCCATCAGCGGCCACCACCTGGAGACGCCCGCCGGCCATCGATAATTTATGACCGCGCGTCAGAACCTGTCGGATGACCTCACCGTCATGGCCTCTGGGGAAGACCGTGAGGAACTGCGATCTCCGGTCCATGGTCTCCGATGGTCTGCGACGGTCCAGCGGTCCCCGGTCTCCGGTCTCGGACGGTCCAGCGGTCCACGGAGCTGCGGTCGGTCCACGGTCCCCGCAACTCCGTGCCGCCCGGCCGGCCTGGAAAGTGAAACACGCCGGCAGTCGGCCGGACGGCTCCGTCGGTCCCACGCGGCGTGCACGGCACTCACGGACAGCGCCCGTTTACGTAACCGGAGGCGACCGAGCGTCGCAGGCCGGCCCACCCCTCCGCTCTCGCCTCTCGCCGCTCACCCGACGATCGACGGCATCTGTCCACGCTCGGTCCACTATTTGTCCACACTCCACACTCCACACTCAGTCTTTATCCCGTCACTAGCTGCAGAATTGGCCCCAACCAGACGGTGATCGCTGTTGAGTTCACTGAGATGAGACGCCTGCGGTACCGTCTCCTAGCTCGTGTTACGAGTTTCAGGCTTATCGTCTATTCTTTTTGTGTCTGCTACCCGCATGCTGTTACCTGACTAGCGGTGGGGTCAGCGTCATTGCCTGTTCATCGACCCGACCGCGTCTCACAGCCCTCACTGGCAGGCTGAATCACACAGCGGCGCCGCCGGCACTGCGATGAGTGTCCGAACCAGCCCGGCACTTTGTCGGCACTAATCTGTGTGTGTGACCGGAGCAGTCGGGCCGGCCGGATTCCCAGGGCTCGGTGGCCGCTCTGCCGGACTGGAGGTCCGCTCTGGTCACACGGGGTCAGTGGTCGGACCGAGCGGCGCCGCCGACCCGTGGAGACGGCACTGCGGCTGGGGAGGGGAACTGGTTGCAAGAGACGGGACTGGTCCAGGAGTATCCGTATTGATA
Source organism: Amphibalanus amphitrite (assembly GCF_019059575.1). Taxonomy (NCBI): domain Eukaryota; kingdom Metazoa; phylum Arthropoda; class Thecostraca; order Balanomorpha; family Balanidae; genus Amphibalanus; species Amphibalanus amphitrite. Next base: position 151,743 of record NW_024882663.1, on the reverse strand, counting down.
CATGTTCATTTGTGGCATCCAACATAGTTATTTCCATTCCTGAAAAGTGAATCCGCCCTTGAATACTTTTTTCAGGGCTGCAGTACCACATCCCGCGAGTCGCAGCGCCAGAATATTACATAGTTATTGCAGTCTCTTCTGTAGCTGCACTCTAAATGTCACCGCTCGGCGGTCTGACGCCCGCGGTGACAGCCCCGCTGCCCGATACACTGTCCGATCTGTACTCACCGTCCCCGCCGGCCGTTCCTGTCACCTCGCCTGTCTATCAGGCGAAGCCGACCCGCGACCCGCCCATGTCCCTTAGCAGCGATAGCCAGACGGTCATATGGGTACCTACACAGGCAGCTCACCCTACTGTCTGGAGGAGCACCGGGTGGTGGTGCTAAATAGTCGCCATCGTTAGCGGTTCGTTACGGTCCCGAACCCGGTTTTTGTGGAGGTGGGAAGCCAGCGGGACGCTGTCTGAAGAGTCGGGAACTCCAGTCAGTCGTCGTTTCTCATTATTTCCCTCCCTCCTCCTTTCCTCCCTCCCCTCCTTTCTCTTCCCTCCCCTTTCCTTCCTCCCCTTTTCCTCCTCCCTCTCTTGCTCTGCTATTCTCTTCCCATCGTCTTTATTAGTGGTGTCAATCGGAACTTCAATCTTTGGAATTCCGATTTTGTCCAATGTCCAATTCGGAATTCGGTTGGACAATGGCCGCAGGCTTTGGACAACTTTGGACAATCGCTTGCTACACCTCAACATTTTTAAAAAGTGGTCGTGTTTAACAGTGATTGGCTATTAGAAAGCTCAGCTTTCGATATGATTAACACTTTTGAGCTTGTAACGGTACATGAAAAGCAAATGAAATAACAGTGTTGAGTGTAAACTATTGCGTAGGTGTCGGACATCTTTGGACAAATGGCTGGCTTGGACATTTTTGGACGGACAATCGACCTAAGCATTGGACATTTGACGGACTTTGGACATACGTTTTCTGAAATTGACACCACTAGTCTTTATTTTATCAAATAAATGCCTCATGTCAAAGTTTCCCACATTATATTCGATTTCGTCACATTGGTCGCTACTGTTAGTTGATCGTTTGTGTCCTCTTCCCTCTCTCCTTTCAGAAACTGTGCTGGCGTGTCCCTTGATCATACGATGTCCTTGTCCCTGTCGCACTACCCACGGTACCTCGAATCGAGAAGGACATCGCTTGCATCGTAATGATGTTTGGCGGTGTACCCTGTATGGACTCTGCGTGTCCTATGCATCACGCTGGGTATCTAATGCACCGCGATGGGGCGGTGTGTGGGATGTGGCTGGGCGGTCAGAGCCGACTGATAAAAGCAGTTCGCCAGAGGTGTGTGATGCTGTTAATGATAGCTGAACGGTGGGTGGTTATTCGAGGAGCTGCTGGCGATGCCTAGTTACTCTAGCTCTGTCTCTGGTATGCTCGTGGTTGACACCCCACGGCAGTGTGACAGTCTTTAGTGGTCTTGACATCGACTGCCTTGCGTGGCGTGGGGACCATGTGCGCTCGCTCGTTGTGTGGGCTAGTACTGGTGATAGGATGATCTCCCGGTGACCTTACCCTGATCATCTCTCTAACCGCAGAGGGCCACGGAGGCCGTTCTGCACCTAAGAACGCGGTCCGCCCGTAGTAATAGCCGGATCTGACCGTTTTTGGAGGATGCCCGGTCGTTTGACCGGCTCACGAGTAGTTGAGCACGATAGACTGGATTGCGTCGGCCTTGCAGCTTGAGTATGGTGAGATTAGGGAGAGGGTGGGGGTTAAGGCTACAATCACAATAGCTGGTACTAGAAACCTGCTGCCAAGCGTATTGCGAGCCCTGCCAGTCGCTGACAGCTGTGGTGAGGATCGCGGCATCGCCTTGACTAGAGCCCAGAAGGAGTGTTGAACGGACTCATAACCAGTGGAATGTGTCGCCATGATGCGTCCTACGCCGATCCGCCTTGGTGCTAGGCAGGAATGGACGGCTGTCTGATGGTGACATCACTACAGTGTCTGTCAGACTGTGAGGCCGCAGACTTACGTTTCACCCCCGTGCACTCACCCTATGAGTGCCATCAGCGGCTGAACAATGTGCCGTGCCGGCGGCGCGGCGTCGTACACCCACCTGTGTCGTCGGCAGGTCGGTGGGTCCTTGTCGCCCTGCCGACCCTGGCGGCCGGGCCTCTTGTCTGGGGGCGGCTGTTGGGTGCGCCCGTCCCAGCCCGGGCGGCTGGCAGGCTGCCACGGCTGTGGGCTTAGGCCGGTCTGTGCTGCTGGGGCTGCTACTGGTGATGGCGCTGGTGATGGCACTGTGCTGCGCTGGTGCTGGGTTTGGGTCTGTGATGTCTTTGGTGGAGTGCTGCGGCCGCTGCGCACAAGCATCGGCGAATGGTCGCTGCTGCGGTCAGTTGGGTCCTCCCATCCGCGGACCTGTGCGCGAGCCATCGGCTAACACGCCACGGCATTTGCTTATTTTCATCTTTGTTGGTCACGTTTAGGACTCGGCAATAGGCATTTTCTTAGGTGTGCCTTCTAGTGCTGTCTACTGGGGAACTGACTGCTTGTCATTGGGTCAGACCGCCGCACCTGCGCTGACAGCATCTTGCAATGCTGGCATGACCTGTAGTGACGTCACTTGTGATCATTGACATCTCGGAATTCTCCGCAACTGAATGTCTCCTCGGGCTGGGTGTTCCCAACCACAGGGCCAGGCGCGCCCGTTGTGACCGGTTCTGGATGGGACAATGCCCGACCGATACCCGGTCAGACTCGAACCGGGGCCGATGGTGGCTGGTGGACGAGGCCACACGGCTTCTTTGCCTGCCGTGCCACTTGACTCTGGTCCCATAGCATCACGGAACGTGCGGTATGCGCCCGGCGGCACGCGAACTGGCCACCATATAACGGCGTGCATGCTGGGAGTCATTGGAGCAATCGCGTCTTTGGCTGCCGACAGCCTACTGGCGTTTCTGTAAAAAAATCATTTTTTCTGTCTTCTGAATCATTGTTTCTCAAATTAGAATGTGATTCCACGCTGCATGTGCCCTTTCTGCGCTTTTTTAAGCACGCCCAGCCATCGCACGCATGCCTGAGTCGTTCCCCAGGGTAGCTGCCCGCCGGTATGTTGCGACGCATCACTGCATGCCGCGCTGACCTTGGCTCGTCGATTGGAAGCTCGTGGCTGCACGGCGCTACGGCAGGCGGGCCGCCGTACTGGCTGATCGGGGACCTCAGGCATACGGACAGCGAGCCTGTAAGGACAGCGAACCGCGGCGGCAGCTATGAGCTAACCACTGATTACTCTCGCAGCTGACTAGGAGACTGGGATGTTTCCATAGCGCTATGCCTTCTGCAACGGCAGCAGTGATGATATTGCAGTAATAAACGTTCTGTTAGGCAGGTTGATAGAGACTAATGCCTCTGCATGCTCGAGCTGCCCCGCATAGCTCGATGAACCTGTTTTGACATGCCGTGATGCATTGCTACTTTTTATCACCTGGCCGGGTACCTATGGCATGGCTGACCGGGCAACCAACTCACCCGTTTCTTTTGCTGGCACGTTACTGCCAATGTTGGTCCTTGGGCTTGGAAATAGGTACCGGTATGCGTCTTGTGAAAGGAAAGATGGCGCGCATGTATTGATGGACCCATGTTTTACAGCTTGCGACGTTCTTATGGCATATTATCGTACCTATATTGACCCAATACCTAAGTCAGTCTGAGCGGGGACTGTCTCGTTGTTCGTTGGAAGCCGCCGAAGGTTGGTGATAGCGACCAACTCTGGAACGAAGTCTCCGGAGTCCGGCTGAAGGGTGCCATCTCCAGGCGGTTGGATCGGGCTGTGACTGGCCCACGCGAGGGTCACGGAGAGCTGGGACTTACCTGACCAGCTGTCTGCGAGTATCTCGATCGATAATAATGGGTAGCTGCATATATGGAAGCCCTCATGGTATGCGACTACGGCTTCATACTCCAGGCGATTTCGTTCGTATCCATACGTGGATCACGACCCATGCCATGGCCTCAGTCGACCGGCTTCGCTGTGTCACATGACCCTTCCGACCCGGGCGGCCGCCAGCTGACTTTGTGTGACCTTGGCGCCGGCTGCGGCTCCGTTCAGACACGGCTGCCCGGCCGGCCTCTGCAATCGATTGCACACTGCATACGAGATCGCTCGGCGGCTGATCGGGCCCGTTTGTACCGCCCACAGGGCCGCTCCGGCGTCTGAAAGTCGCCGCAGTCGCGTATTATTAGCACATCGATGGCTGTGGTAATGTTCGGGTGCGTGCGTTCTGCCCATGCCGCCGGAGCCGACTGAATACCAATGACCTGTAACCGGCTGAGGATACGGGCCACCGTGCATGTTCATGTGTCCTTGATGGACTGACGTGCGGCGCTCGGTCCTTCAGGGAAAGTGCTCAGGCTGCTGATACAATGGCACGGGCGATACCACTCGGTACCTACAATACCGCACGAAGTCAGGTGAAGTATTTGGACTATGTTTCCAGTGGTCACTGTAAGGTGAAATAAGCATTCACGACACGGAATGACGATGTTGTGTAACCCTGTGTTCCCTGTGGGCTGACTTATCCCTGTCACTTCTTTGTTGTGATCTGGCCCGTCCACTTCTCACGGTCAGCTGTGTGCTGTACTGCTGTATGTTGGCATAGTGCCCCTGTCAACTAACCTGACCCCGTCACTGATCGTTGTGACTTGACCTCGGTGTGTCCCTGCTACTATCCTTTCTGGACGGACTGTCCCTGTCGGCTGTGACCTGACCTGCTATATTTGTCTCCTCCTCAGATCCGGCTGGAGCGGGTCCTCGGCGTCACAGTCAGCAGTAACGCCGCCGTCGATGTCTCCCCCACCGAGGGCATCGTGGCCTACCCGGCCGGGTGAGTAACAACTACCCAGTACGCAGTACCCAGTATGCGGGACACAGTCACACAATACCCAGTACACCACTTAGTGCACACAGCATTAAAAATTCAGTGATTTTGGTGTCTGTGTCAAACAGTTGTGCTAGTCCTAGATGAAAGTGCCCCGAAACTCATCTGGAAAATCACTGGAGGTCCTTAGTGACATCCCTGCCCTCTCACTGTGTTCAATCGCTGTCTGTCCCTTCCCCGACCCTCTGTCATTGCACGTCCTTGTCGGTCACTGTCAACCTATGTTATGCTACTGTCGGTCACTGTCGGTCATCTTCGGTCAGTGCCCATCAGTGTCGGGTCATCTTCGGTCACTACCCTGACGTTTGGGGTGCGGTCCATCGACCCACGCCGTTCCTTCGCCGCCGGAACGCCCCGCTGCCGCCGGTCAACGCTTAGGTGACTGTTAAACTTTTGAAGTGATGGTAGAAAGCAATGTAAATGAACTGCGAGATGTGTGCGGCACGGCAACTATACTAGAGTTGCAAAGTTTTCCCAATGGGCTGCTACCGGCACCGCCCCGCCCCACAAAAATTTTCTGGGATACCGGCATGCTACCACGCCCCAAGCAAAAAAAACCGCCAAATTACCGGCATACCGGTAATTTGGCGGTAATTTTAATACGGTTTTTGGAACTTTTACCACAAAATGTATTTTGCAGTGGCTAAGATTGCTGTTATAACAATTCAATAGCCTCTTAGTGTCCAAAGTTTGAATCATATGCTGATAATTTTTTTGTGTGCAAAATCAAAAATACCGGCATGCTACCGGCAAGACATGCCAGATACCACGAAAAAACCTGCGGTAGTGAAAAATTACCGGCATGCCGGTAGTGCGGTAGGGAAATTTTGCAACTCTAAACTATACTTGCACTGGTCTTGAGATGTGACTTCAAGCTCAAACCTAATTGAACCTTTTGTTCTGTTCTGTGTCCCGTATCATAAAATCTTAGTGTCTTGAGCGCCGTGCTATCTACGCTGGATGGGGGTACCGACGGTATTAGCTCTGGTTTGCGATCGGAGGAGCTGCGTGGGTACCGGCTGTGGACTGTGTCTTCGGAAGTGTGGTGTGAAGTGGAATGACGAGTGTGGATACGAAGAGAGATGGGCGACGATAGTGACTGGCTTTTTTAGGATGGAACTGTGGGGGACTCGGCGCCGGACTGGGCTTCTGGAGACCAGCTACAGTGACGGGAACAGACTAGACTGATGGTGAAGCCATGCAGTAGCCGGTCATTGCCCATTGAACCAGACCGGACAGCTTCCCCTTGCCGTACCTCCCGACTGCAGCTACCTTGCTGGAATAAGTTACTACGTGCAGTAGATGCCACACTGCATCACAGCCCATCCCCCTGCCGGATATGGTGCGCCAAGGCTGCGGCGGCGGCCGCTGGGACACGATACACTGCATCTGACCGCTCGCCGGCTGACCACCCATCCGGACGAGGTGATGCTGAACAGTTGCAGATCATGTCACGGAGCTTTGTTGAAGGCATCCTGAACAGATGCCAAAATGTTACACAGTGTCGCCGGAGCAGACTCTGTCGGTGTGGAATCGTGATTCGTGACAGCGCGCTCGATTGTGATGGGAATCGCCAATAAAGCGCTACACGAACTTCGCGCTTTGTAGCCAGTTTGCGAGAAACTGAAAAGTCAGGGTCACTCCATAAAAGAAAATGCAGTTGGCCTCTAAACTGATCCAGCCCGTGAACTAAGTCGTGAAGTCGCCGTTTTGTCCGATGTCACTAATTCTCGGTGAATACACTTGTCACTGTTTACTACGGCGACGTCCATTGTGCTGTTTGGGGAATCGGCATTATTGTGTCACTATGCCGTCGACGGCTGACCTTGGCGACTTTTCTCGGCGCCGAGCCGACGGCCGGTTTGGCTATTGTTGTAACATGTCTTACGGTCCCCCGTGTCCGTGTAGGCTGTTTAGGTCGACCTGTTGGTTGTTCCATTTGTCGAGAGCCAAGCGCCCATAAGACCATTAAGCTCATGATCGTCTCGTGCTGGTGTGTAGTTTTCGTTCGTCGTTCTATAACCAAATGGTACCGACACGCCTGACCGCAGCCACTGACGCTAATGAATTCCGAGAACGAGTACACCGGAGTATGATTGGGCTGTGAAGAACATCCCTCAGCTATTCAGTTTACGATGCTGTAATAAAACCGATGTTTACCGGTGGGTTAGGTTACCAGATGGCTGTGGATAGGTCCGGTGCCTCGCACAGCACTCTGCGGCCTCAAACGAATACAGCTGCGCGCTGCGTGTGCACCGGATAGGAGCGGCCTTTTAAGGTGACCCGGTCGAATTCCTGCGAGCGCAGGCAGCAGCTGAGCCTGCTGCTGTGCCTCGGCAGCTGATTGGCTGTCGGTGGCTGTGACGTCAGCGCGGCGCCGGTGGAATGTGCCCGTGGGAGGCGCCGCCCCCGGTACCTCTGCGATAGGCCGCGTGCCGCCCGACACCGCCTAATGACCGGTAATATATTCATAGACGGCCTGTGACCGACGGAAGGTCGCCCGCCGGACTGCAGGCGGGGGCGGCGCGCGGAGGGGCGGGGTGCGCCGGCGCGAAGCACGCGCCTGACACTGATCCTCCCGGCGCTGTGAGAGGACTGAGTCGGATCATCCAGAGAACATTACCTGGATTCCGCACACAGGCCCCGATGGACGTCGTGACGGCGGGGCTCCGTGTCGGCCCGGTGCTCTCCAGGCCGGCCCGGTAGCGAAGGCTGTCGGTCGACACAGCCGACCCCCGCTGTTCAATAATTCATCGCCGAGAGCTCTCCGCCCGGGCCGCCGCTGCCGCTGCTGCTGAGTTGCGGCGGGCGCGCGCGGCCGATTGCCGGACCAGATAGCCGTGCCTGGCGGCCGGACGGAGCGCGGGCCACGGAGACGGGTCGCGTGCCCCTATCGCTCGGCGGTGGGGTCGTAGAACCGCCCGCCGCGCCGGCGGCCCTGCTCGGCTGCTGGTCTTTAAAAGGAGGGACGCTCGAGGCCAGCCGTACCCGCCGCCCATTCATAACCCCGCAGTGGCCGGCCGGCCTGCCGACATAGCTGCCTTTGTGCTGAGGTCAGCTAGTAGGCCGGAAATGGACCGCCCAGTCACACACGGGCCAAGCGACCACGTGTGAACTAAACCCTGCCAGCTACCGAAGGGTTTCACGGAACATTAGTAAAATGCAATTGAAATGAATGTTCACGAACACACAAATGTCTTGAATGTTTTTGTGTAGCTATTGTGGTGTTCGTTTTGGTTAGATAAACCATCTCGTGGGAGCAAGGTCTTAGATTCGGCACACATGTGTCCCAACAATTTACCTCGGCTGCCAGTTATAGCCCGTGAGAAAGTGTTTCTCGCCTCGGAATGGCACTGATTAAGGTGTAGTTGTGCTGCGTGTAAATCGCGAAAGCGTGCCGCTGCACGTGCAGCTGGCGCACGTGCAGGCGCGCACGTGACGTGGCGTGGGAACCTGTGGAGCTCTCTCGGCTGAGCCGTTAGTGGGTCGCCAGCTGTGGGCTCCGGCGGCGAGCGGTGGACGTCGGCGACCACCGCCGGAAACGGCGTATTGTTCCCCACTGGACGTTTCAGAAATGAATCATGACTTACCCACGTTTGTTAAAGTGCTCCCGTAATGTGCTTATTGTCTGATTATCATGTGTTATTTTTAGCAGTGTAACTGGCGAAACATTTGTGGCTGAGCAGCAAATGGCTACGCTCCCCATGTGCGATATGTCGAGTCGATGCCGTGGCATCTCTTAGCCTAGCGGCCGGCCATGCTTCAACGCCCACCTACCGACGATCTCAGCCACTAGACAAACCCTGACGCACACACGTCCTCTCCCACAGGTGCACGGTGGTGCTGTACAACCCGAAGAAGAACAAGCAGTCGCACCTGCTCAACACGTCGCGGAAGCCGATCACGTCCGTGCGTTTTTCGGCCGATGGCCGGTACCTGGTGACGGGCGAGTGTGGCCACCAGCCGGCCGTGCGAGTCTGGAGCGTGCAGGACAAGGTGCTGCTACAGGAGTTCCTCGTGCACAAATATGGCATCACATGTGTGGTGAGTACCGGACGACGGGGACGGGTGCGGAGGTGGTGACGGAGAACGCCATAGTGGAAGTGTTAGGTTTATGAATTAGGCTGCCAATTTTAGAACAATCAATGTGGGGTGGCCGATTTCTTGTGCGATAAGCAAACTGCTGCAAGCGCCTGGCGTTTGGTGCGGACAGGTTCTGGGTGAGCACAGCGAGTTGTTACCCACTCCAGCGCCGTCAGAACTGTCTATCATAGGGCGTATGCCCAATTAGTGAGCACCGATTTGTTGCTGACCGCTATCACCAGCCTGCAAAGGAACGACAGGCTGACATGCTAGAAGCAGCTAACGATGCTGGAAGCTAACGCTTCGGTGCCTTGGTCCCCTCGATCATCCAGCTGCTGACAATAAGCAGGCAATTTGATGAGGAGAGCGAGTAACTGGGCGCCTTATGTCCTCAGCTCATTAGGTCACCCTACAGTCGGACCTGCGCAGTCGAACCATGAGGAGAAGGGTTGTGCTTTACCCGCTGTCTAGTTGGGACTCCGATGTATTCCTCCTCTCCAGCAGTAGAAACAACCCACCGCCTCTCTTATTGGAAAACAGCACGCGCCTGGCTGGCAGTCCTGTGTCCGAGTCTGCTCCCCCGCAGAGGGAGCATCCCTACCTTCTTCCTCACCCTGACGGTCAGCGCGTACCGTCTGTGTACCACTCTACGCATACCTGTGGAATGTGCCGTCCGGATGCCGATCACATTCAAATCAGTATACCCCTCGGACCGCGGCTGACCGGCAGAGCTGATGGATGGGCGGCGGCTGCGGGCCGACCTAGCTCTCCCGGTGGACCGCGCACTGCAAACACCGCGGTATAGCCGGCACACACAGACTCACGCACACACGCACTGCGTACCGGGAACGTTAACCAAACAGTGGACCCCGCAGCAGCGGTCAGTCGCCGACCCACCGGCCAGCCTGCGGGTCACGGCGGTGCTTTGATCGCTGTTTGCCGGAGCTGTGTTCCGGTCAGCGCCACCTGAGGCGACTGACCTCTGGTCGGCGGCCATCGAACGCCCATGTGCGGCCCTGGTGACTGAAAGTCACGGAAGGAATCCCGGGTGGTAGCGACGACTGGCTCGCAAAACAGGTTTGGGCGGACGACGATGGCGAAGTCAAATAGAATACCAGCTCTCAGCAGTGATCGGCGTGTCTTGTGCCGCCCTGTGCCCTTTTCGCTTGTAACTTGTGTCCCTAAAGAGGCGGATCTTCTATCAGCATCTTAGCGGTCGATGGTGGGCTCTCGGCGAGCGCCTCCGTTTAATGCTGTCGTTTTCGCGCGCTTGTGGCGCCGCCAAAGCGCACAGCTCCCTGTTTTTGCTTCGCTCGCGAGTCGCGACAGCTTTATGCCGTTACGGGCCTGCCTTCCTGTTCCTGGTCTCACGTCAGCCGCTGTTATCTGCCTTGCACTGTGGAAGGGTGCATTGTGAAGTGGCTGACGTGGTCACGATGGTAACCAGGGGCGTAGGCAGGGGGGGGGGCCACTGGGCCATGGCCCCCCCCCCCTTGGGCGCCGAAGGCGCCCTTTGCGATTGGAGGGCGCCGAAGGCGCCCTCCAATCGCAAATGCAATTGTGATATAATCGAATCGAAAAACAATCGCGACTGGAGGGCGCCCTCCAATCGCGAATGTGTTTACAGGGAAAATACGGATGGAGGGCGCCCTCGGAGGACGCCCATTCCAAATACGCCCTCCAAATACGGTACGGTACCTCTAACCACATTTGTAGGCTGTAGCTCTCTAAGCGTAACGGTGGTCGCCTATGTAAGCCGCTGTCCTGTAAATAAGCGCCCTCTCACCCGAAGGCGCCCTCCTGTAGGTCGCCACCCTGCTACACATTGCCGCCCTTCTGCTGATCGGCGTTCTCATAATTATTGGCGCTCTCCTACCTATTGAGCCCTCATGTGAAATTTTGAAGGCCGCCTTTCTCCCTTTTGGCACCCTCTTGTTCAGTGCCGCCCTCCTACCTATTGGTTCCCTAGTCCTTCCTGTTGAATGTTAATCGGGGCCCTTCTCCTATTGGCGCCCTCGTGTAGATCGCCGCCCTCCTAACCACTGGCACCCTCCTGTTGATCACCGCCCTCCTATCCACTGGCACCTTCCTGTTGACCAGCGCCCTCCGCACAGACGCCCTCCTGTTCGTGTCATCCTCTTGAGCAAAGGCGCCCTCCTCACCATTGCCACCCCCATTTTAATCGTCACCCTTCCGCTCATTGGCGACTTCCAGTTGATGACCGCCCTCCCACCTATTGGCGACCTCTTGTTGATCGCCACCCTCCTATTGGTGCTCTCTTGTTCCTCGCCACCCTCTTACCTGGTGGCGCCCTCCTGTTGATTGTTGATCGGCGCCCTCCTACCTATTGGTGCCCTCCTGTTGATCGCTGCCCTTCTATCCATTGGCGCCCTCCTGCTGCTCGCCAACTTCCTACCTATCGGTGCCCTACTGTCGAAACTCGGGATGTTGATCGGGGCTCTTCTACCTATTAGTGCCCTCCTGTGGATCGCAGCCCTTCTACCTATTGGCAACATCCGTTGATCGCTGCCCTCCTATCATTTATTTACTCCTTTGGCATGTTTTTCAACTTAGTCGTTCTATTGCACATAGTTGATGTCTTGCCTGTGAAAACTGCCACAAATGAACGTGCATTCAGCACAATGAATGAAGTATCTATACCTACCAAAACTATCTACGCTCTACGATGCATAAAACACGTCTTTGGTCTTAACGGATTGATCCTATTTTACGTGCATCATGGCATCTATATGGATTACGATTAAGTATTGTCAACAGGTTCGGGCGCAACAGCAGGCATCTGAAGTTTCGGTGATTGAAACTGGTTATGTGGGTACACTGTATGCATCTGTGAGAAGGCTATGAAGGCTGGTCTGAGGTAATTTGGATGATGTTTACGCATCTCGCGCTCCGGTATCAATCCGATACGGTGATCTGGTGCGTAGATATGCCACCGCCAATAAACTTTTATACATCGACACCCATGAGCCAAGCTTTCTGTACAGTTTGTGTGGCAGCGGCCCGACCAAACCTTAGGTATTTTTTACACCTTCAAATTTGGTAAAAGAGCGAGAGGAGCTTTGAACAGTGATCGTATAAAAGGCGTGCCTAAAAAGCGGAGGAAAAAGTTGTTTTCAAAAATTTCGCGCGCCTTCGGCGCAGCATTTCAAGAACACTTGACCTTTTGTGACCTGGAGTATAAAGAATACACACGATGCAAAATCAATGCAGCACGACCTATACGAGGTTACGCAAAAAAAAAAAAACTGGTGGCATGGTAAAAAACGCCTCCCAACCCCCCAACCCCCACTGAGCGATTTTTTATCTCGCGACCGTATGGCGCCCTCCTTGGGTGAGGTGGCGCCCTCCAAACCCTTGGCCCCCCCCTTCGCGATTTTCTAAATACGCCGCTGATGGTAACAGTGGTCAGTTACCCATCGGTGGCCGATCGCTGCTCAGTGCACACCCGTGACGTTTAGAACCGGTCACCAGCGACACGGGAACTTCATGACACCTCCAGGGAATGTGCTGTCTGATGATGTGATACATAGACTAATGACCATGTGAGGTGCCGCACAGGGCCAGAGGACCATTCTTTTGACCGGCATGGCTGGAAACAGTAACACTAAACACTTGCTTGGGCACCTTGCGTATTTTCTGGAGGACTGTAATGGTGAGCCGAAGTAGCCACCTGACCCCGGGGGCTGCCGGCTGCGGTCGCTGCGGTCGTGTAGTGCGGCGACACGGTCACAGAGCAGCTGACACTGAATACCCCGCCGTGACACCTGACACCTCGCCGGTCTCCGGTGTCGGCCGCCGGCCGTGACCGCCGCACCGGTGTTCTAAACACGGCCGCAGAACCCCGCCAGACATTGCCCCGCGGAACCTAGCGGTGACCCAAAACGATCACGGAACCTCGCGGGCAAGTGGCGTGCTTTCAATGGGCAGATGAGCTCGTTATGATAACCTCACAGCATCTAGCCGGGACGCCGGGTGCTTCACCGAAGGAGCACATGGCGAGCATGTTTGGTAGCGTGTCTGAGTGTCTGTCTCCAGTCCAGGGAAAGTGGCCGCCTGCACTCACAAGCCAGACGGCGCGTCAGATGTGGAGACTGGGTGATATGCCTCAGACGGTGACACTACCGCCATCATCTGCAGACTGCAGCCATCGCTCGGATGCGACACAGTCACCTCGGGTCACGGCTCAGTCTAGCTGCCCGCCCCACTGGGTTCAGACCGACTCCGTACTTCCCCGTGGTGTAACAATTCCTGGGACGACCGGCGTCTCACACTTCCGTGAGTGTAAATACTGTGCCACCGCTGACAATGGGTCATTCAGTGATGAACTCGTCGCCTTTTGCCTCGGTAATTGGTCCATGGCCATTGGCCATCACCCTTGTTGTGACTCTGTTCAGTGCAGTCGCCAACCCCGGCCACTACCCCATGACCTGGTGGGAAACGGGACGGCTCCCAGGCGTCGCGCTGTCACCAGTCGGAAAAGCTGCTGTTTGGTAGTTCCGAGCGTTTACGGCGGCAAAATTCCACCGCTCAAGGCAGAGTCGTTGTGACGAGCGGACGATCGACAGGCTATGGATTGTCGACTGACTGCGCTTAGCTGTGAGGCAACTGCAAGATATGGCCGCTGTCAGTACACCCCATCTAATAATTGTAGACGTGCCGTTCTATGTTGTTTCACCACCACACACCGATGGCCTACGATCAGCCTTTTACTGGCCAGGAATGACTCGGCCAGACTGACCGATTACCGTCGACTACCATTATCGCAGAGATTCGGGCAGTGATTTGCGCGACTTTCGCCGTTTATCCTGCCACCGGGTGGTTCAATCCATTTCACGACCACGGTGGTTCGACCATCGCACAGAGGGGCCGTTGACCAGTTTAGGGCGAATTTATTCGTAGCGCTGTTAATATTTCTCAATATGTTTTTCAAATGGTTTAAATGGGTATAATTAGGCATTTTGGGTCATCCCTGATGCTTTCGATATATTCGATAATCGAAAAAGCATAAACACACGATACATATGTATTGCATCACATGTTACATACATACACTTTGAACACTCTCACGACACGCCGCGCTGGTTCGACTCTGCCACTCTGCCAGTCACTGCTGTCACTGCTGAACAGTCACTGCTGCTGTGGCAGTCGTCGCTGTCGACATCACTGCTGTCGGTGCCGTCGTCACGACGTAGCTGATTCTCTCTCTCTCTCTCTCTCTCTCTCTCTCTCTCTCTCTCTCTCTCTCTCTCTCTCTCTCTCTCTCTCTCTCTCTCTCTCTCTCTCTCTCTCTCTCTCTCTCTCTCTCTCTCTCTCTCTCTCTCTCTCTCTCTCTCCCTTCCCCTCTCCCTCCCCCTCCCCCGGCGCTGCAGACCCAGGCTGCTGAGCAGCGGGTCGCTCGCCACAAGCAGGTAGCCCAGGAGGTCCGACATCGTGTGGATCCTCGAATCCTTGCGGGTGTGTCGAAGGCGGTACTGGCGGACCCGCTTGTGGGTAGCCTCTGTTGCTTCCTCAGACATCATACCGATCGGGAGGTGGCAAGACTCCACCACGGCCGCGGAGTGGCTCAGCAGCTTGTGCAGCGTGGAGGACATGTACAGGTCTCGCGGGTTTTAGCGGTAGGTTTTGCACCTAGAAAATTTAGTGTACTTCAGGCTATATCTTCGTCGTCTTAAGCTTTTAAGTGTTGAAGATGCGATCGACTTGTTGGGTAACAAGCCGGCCATGATCGTGTAAAATGGCTTCATCGTAGATCGATTAGTTTCTGAGATATAACCGGAAATGTAAAAGTGCAAAACCTACCGCTTAATCTCGCGAGACCTGTACCTCTCCACGTACAGCTCAGCCGTGCGGCGGCATTACGCGGAGAGAGCGTCGATGTCCAGTCGGTGCAGACAGCTGACAGCCTGCAGCACCGTGCCGACCCGGTCGATCAGCTCCTGGTCGACGCCGGTGCAGGCCGCGAACTCGGCCGGCGAGCGGAAGGCGCGGCGGGCGGTGTTGCCGTCGTTGGAGTTGCCGCTGCCTCCTGCCCGCGGCTCGTCCACGCGCAGCCCCATCCTGGTCCTGAAGGCCTCCTGCACCTCAGCCGGGTGTACGGAAAGCAGCAGTACGGGGCAGGAATGATCAGGTACCAATAATCGAAATCATCGTGGCCAAAGAGGACTTATTTCATACTCTCGAAATAGGTTACGATACATTTGCCACCCAATGACTAGCTGACACACATCCTGACCCATAATAACAGGCTCGATGATTGGCTGCTGTAGACAGTGACATCACTCAATGGGCAGGACTAAAAACCACACGTCATTCCGGATCCTGTCGGGTCACGCACCGTCCGCCCCCAGGTCAGGTCACGGCGCGCGGCTGGGTCATGACCGAGCGGCGTGCCGTCGGTCATGTTTAAACTCGAGCTACCGGTGAGGCGAGCAAGTTCGAGCAGGAAAAAAAGGTCGGGCCAAGTAAAAAAATGCTGGCAAATTGCAATCATGCTAGATCTGACGTGGCGGCAAACGGCGGTAGTTGTTGAAATCTTCGGTTTTCATGAAACATCGTTATGAAAACGCTATGCATGTATTGGTTTGATTCTATCAGTCGTAACGTGCAGACGATAGGTCAGCCAGTATTGCAAGTTATCCTATCGTTTTTTAGAGACATTGGGAAGAACAATGGTGTGTGATTTATATCAATTCAATATGTATTACACTATGTAAACTTGCGTTACAAAAGTCGCGTTCTCGCCCGCAAATCGGCAGGATATGAGAAAGCCAACAATTTGTCCACTTTGAGTAGTAAAATCACCCCCTAAAAGTTGCCATATGTGCAAAATTCAGGTGGTTTCATAAAATTCAGGCAATTTCCTATACATTCAGCCATATTTCAAACAGATTTTCGAAAGTCACTTTCTTGATTAAATTCGCCCTAAACTGGCCCGCGGCCCGTCCGTGCATCGGCCGCGGCTGCGCACGTTCCGGTGAAACGAGCGGCAGGTCACGCGGGTTCGGCTCGGCGCGGTGAGCTCCGGGCTAGGCGAGGTAGATGTGTGTGAGAGAGGTGTCCGACGCACTAGTGCACCGCTGTGGGTAATCGCCTCACTCGCTCGCTGCAACATAATCACTGATCATTACCCTCTGTGGAGATCGATGGCGCGTGGCATCTGTTACCTCCCGTGTAGTGATAACTGTGTGGGAGCTCACTGAAGAAATGCTGTGTTTATATTTACGCTGGAGGTCGGTGGTCTGATACGTGCTGCCCCTGGGTGTGGTTCACGGGGACGATTGCAGCTACAACAGATATTCGTGACACGATAAAAGTCACAACCACAGTAACTCGCGTGTCAACACAGCATGTCAGGCGCAAACAGCGTAAACCAAATCATATCAACATTTGTTGCTATTTTAAGAAACGGAATGGTCAGATCTATTCTTTGAGCATTTTATCAAGTGTATGCAGGATCTGTAACATTCGGGTTTATTCCGTGATCAACTATTTCCGAATTTATCTAACATCACGGAATGTGCAGATAGGCGAAGTGGGAGCCATATGCTAAGACAGATTTTTTTTTGTCAAATTGCGTGACTATGCGGAGTGAAAGGCGAGCACTTGTGCTAACAATCTAACATGCAAGTATTGAAATGTAGTCAGAACTCAGAACGTGCCAGAATAATGTGGTAGAATGTTCGGTTTGGCCTACAAACATAGCACGCATTGGAGAGCATCTTGAAGCCCTTCATAAGCCACACCCCTGGGAGTCCTGGGTCTGACCGTCAGAGTCTGCCCCGTCAGACCGCACCCGAACACCTCTCCTGACCAGCTGTCAGTCAACTGTCCCAGCCACGAGGCCAGTCGCCGTCCTCCGAAGAGACGAGCCATTACGACACACATACAGACAATTACAGATACATTAACGGCTGGCGTGGACTGATGGGCGCCAGCTTAAAAACGTCAGATGGGCGCGAGATCTGCGTGTCAAAAATGGTTAAGTGATATGCTTTGGAATAAAAAAGCTGATTGTGAAACATGTGACACTCCTATCGACAATGTTTTGGTTGTTGCGCTTTAATCACCAGCGAAGCAAGAAAGGTGCTGCCAGGGGGTTGGGTCTGAGAACAATGAAACTGGCAGGTCACTCCCATGGGGTTACGCTTGGCTACTGGAAGGCTGACTGGCCCAAAAGGGTCGCTCAGGACGGTCACTGACTCATTTCGGTCTGTTTGATGGGTCGGACCAGCCACGGAAGTCGCTGACAGTGCCGTGGAGCCTGACCCGCCGTCCACGCTTCAGGGCCGGTGGCCTGGGAGCCTAGCCCAGACAAGTGCTGATATGTCACGGCCTCGGGTCCGACACGTACCCTATCTCTTCATCCCTTCTCTCCCTTCAACTCCCGTTCCGTGGCCCGGAACGCTCCGGTTCCCACCGTTCCGTCGGGGAAGGGGAGGTCGGCGGCACTGACCTCGGTTGACTGTCCCGTTCAGGCCTCTCGTCCCAACGTGCAGTGGGCTGCCGTGGAAGGCTCAGTGGATCTCGACCTCAGCCGTGGTCTGACCCGACCAGAAGTCACACTGTTCGCCAATCGATCCTACGTGAACATGTGATGTCCGTTTGAGTGGCATTGACTTGTGGGATCGATTCTGTTCTGGTGAAGTGTCGGCGTTAAGCCGCTGCCGCCTACTGGTTTTTTCTGGTTTTCGCTACTTCGCCTTTCGGAGAAGATAGAAGGGTAGGACATAATCCACCTATTATCTCTCCTGCGGATCGCATTTGACTGTTAAATTTCCCATCACTAATAGGGGTCAAGGCCGGCCCAAACTGACAGTCTAAGGTAACTCACAATCAGTATCGTGGCGCCGGGTTGGCGTCCGCTGTCCTCGAAACGACACCCCCGGACAAAGACCCCGCCGGCGCGCACCTATCAGTGGAGGCCGGCCGCCGCCCGCACGCGCCACACATGACACCGCTCCGTGACACGTGACGTCGCCAGCGGGACTCTATCGGTCGCGTCACGGCCTTGCCCGAGACCTTGCCGTTTTCCGCCGCCATTCACGGGTCCTATCGACTGCACCGTTTCAATACTGTGGGTCTCAACAGGTGTTGAGTTGTTGAGGGTGACGCACAAACACCTGCATCTGTGCAACTTGCAAGTGTGAACGTGACGTGTCTCCACCGTGCCCTGCCCTCTCCTTCTGCGCAGTCGGGTCCGTGGCCTATTTTGGGGATCTTGTTACACTTGGTAGTGTTGATGTCGATATAAAAGACAACAAAGTGGTTTGTCACGAACATATCTTGAGTGTTGATTCGATGTAGAAGACAATAAAGTGGTTTGTCACGAAGTATCTTGTTCGTATGTGTGTCGAAATTAGGAGCAACCGTTTGCAGCTGGTGTTTGGACATACTATGGATTTGATGCGAGTAGATATATAGCAAATGGACGCGTGCCGGTCGCCTTGATTGGTTACCTCGCTGTGCTGTCCGGTGGCTCCAGAGAACCAGACCGCTTGCCACGAGTCCTCTGAAGATAAAGCCCTCATAGATAAACGCTTGCCATGTAGTGGCTGGCATGCGTCATGTAAAGCAGCTCTGACAGCCACTTTCACTGGCGGTTGGCGCGGCACACCTCTGCTCTGACCTTCCCGGTCCGACCTGACCTCTGCGTCCCGCCCTGCCGTGCTCCGTGGGCGGCCCTGCACCGGCCTCTGGGAAGAACGGAGCACAGGTCACCGGGGGCGGGTGTCACCTGACCTGTGCCCTGGTGTGACCTGACGGGTGGCACAGCCGGAAACGGTCTCACTCAATGCAGAGTGCTGATGTGTCGGCGGCGAGCAATTGTGAATGTCTGGAGAGAGGTGACGGGACTGTGGCGTTGCTGTCATTTGGGGTGTGGGCACGATAGTCGAGCACGTCTGTCAAGCACGTCTCTCGCAAGCTACAACACGCCGGTGGAGCACGTCTCTCGGTGGTTGTGTGGAGCGGAGACGGGAAGCCCAGCTCAGCCGTAGGCGGGCGTCGAGATCAAGCTGGAGGGCAGAAGGCTGGAGCCATGAATGAGCGGGAAGAAGTCGAGGTCAGGTCGTTGGTGACGCTTCATCCATAGGGCAGCGTGCCGCCATGTGTCGTGTGACATTCTAAAAAGTAAGAACTGCCTCCCAGCCCAGCCCCTCCACAGCTGTACTGGACAAGGGCGGCCGCTGGTCATCGTCCGCTCTCGGCGCGGCCTTGCAGCTGACGCTGCAACTCCCGGCGGTTTCTCCCCGGGAGCCCTGTGATGCAACGGCGCCCCGCCTGTGGTGTAACACCGCTGCTGGGAGCCACTGGGGGGCGGAGCCGACCGGTCGGCGGCTGCGAACGGAAATGGGTGGTTCCTGGCCTCGACGTAATTAATTTACGGCTAATAACTCAGCTCTATAAATAACACACACCCGAAAGGCTAGAAATTTTAGGGGTGTGTCTGTTGTGATGGGGCACGTTTTCCCTTCCCTTCATTTGGTATCACCCCCCGGTCATATGGAAGCACAGAAACAATAAACAGTTCCATGGTCGCCGCCATTGTGTTTCGAGGGTAATCAGTTCCATGGTCGCCGCCATTGTGTTTCGAGGGTAATCGGCCGCTCCCGATAAATCGCCGCGACAGTGCTAAATTAACCACCGGAATCGACCATAACAGTGTCATTAGTCATCAAAGGCTTGCTTTGTGTCAGAAGTAGGTCTTAGCCCGGTTTATCCAGTGCAATGAAGGCGCGGGCCGATTATCTACTCGCTAGACTGTTCCTCGGCACCGCTGCTCTATGCCTCAGCCCGTGCGGTGAGTCGAGAGTGGCATACGTGTACTCTGCCTCCCTCTCCCTCTCTCCCCTCTCCCGAGAGGCGGCCGCCGGTCACGGTTCCTCCGGAGGTCACGGGGTCGGCCCGGCCGGCCGGCGCCGTGCGTATGCTCAGTCACGTGCTCGTGTGTCCGGCGGACACGCCGGCTCGGTTACCGGGACACGCCTCCGGCGGACACGGCTCGGCACGGATCGGGGCGGGGCTGTATTCTATGGTTTCCGAGATTTGCCTGCGGTCGAAAAGAGGTGGTCCTGCACGGAATGGGACAGTATGGTATGGCAAGGTTACCGAGACAAGAATACGGAGAGCTGAAATGACGTGGCACGGTACGAGCTGGGACGACACGACACAATTAGGTGATTTTCGGTAACCAAGTGTAGACGCAAAATGAGACATTGGGATAAGTCTCTTTTAAGGCTGCCTTGACTTGCGACAAATAGTCGCCGAACATTTTCTTTTTGGCCTACTGAAAGAGTGGCAGGTGTGCTGTGTAAACCGTATACTGGAGCTATTCACCATTCGCCATCAGATGGACCGTCATAATATTTTACAGAATATAGTTTCGTATCGAATCGAACGCCCGCCAATTACATGCTGTTCGACACGGATCGTCTCATTAAATTGGGGCCGGAGGGAGGCCGGTCGGGCGGTCCACCCAGCGCACAGGGTCGGCAACAGATCAGCGATCTCTGTGGTGTCTGTGCGCCGGCCTTGACCGGGCAGATCAGACTCCCACCGCCGCCCCCGCTGCCATTAGCACGCGGGACTCGGGGCACGACATGGTGCAATTGGTGCGTGGGCTGGTGCCAGTGTCAGGGATGGTCGAGCTGATTGTGATCCACCGGAACTGTAGGTATGAAGATATGTAAAAGTTTACATGATGTGCCGCGATCGGTAGGTACAGTTTCAATAGTGTGAGTTGCCTTCAGTGGGTCTGACCGCGATGATCGCCCACTCCTGCTGGGCGTATGCGTGACGCGCCACCGGTAGTTGACCTTCATTGACGACTGATGTGGCATACATTGGTCGACCCACGGCGTCGGGTGGTCCGCTGGACCGTGACGTCACTGATGACGTCATCTGGGTCACGCACCGCTGCCCCGGGAGATGGGCCTGCGGTCGGGTAATAGGTGTTATCCAGCTAAACGATGGTTAGCGCTCCACTGAGGCGATGCGGTGCCTCGTGGGGTCGATTCGAGCGCTGACTGACGAGAGAAATGTAATGAAAAACACAACAAAATATTTTGATACGGCTTGTTAGATTCCCTTTTCGGTATATTGCCACCTTTCCTAAACCATCGCAGCTTATTGCGATGATTGTGCCTGCGACCTGCCACAGACTAACACCATGCTTCTGCTCCTTTACAGGGCTTCTCTCCGGGCAACAAGTACGTGGTGTCGGTGGGCTTCCAACACGACATGATTGTCAACGTGTGGGACTGGCAGCGGAACGTCAAGGTGGCGTCCAACAAGGTCAGCTCTCGCGTCAAGGCGGTGTCGTTCGCCGAGAACGGCAGTTACTTCGTCACCGTCGGCAACCGGCACGTCAAGTTCTGGTACCTCGAGCTCTCCAGGTCGTCAAAGGTTAGTGAGCTATACCTGGGTTGCCTGCGTCCTTTGCCATATATCGTATGCATGTGTGGGACTGGATGTGTCTGTTTTGGTGAATCGGAGTTGTTATTGATGTCCAAGCTGCACGCACGCATCCCGGCTTAGTCACGTTTGGTAGCTATGGGAATGGTGTAAATGCTGCTTGTACTTGACTGTAGTGTGTATTTGCGTATCCCTTCCATCATCCAGCCCCGTCCTTCCATGTCCTGTGTCGTCCACCTCGGTACAACCACCGCCGCCATTGAATTCTCTGACCACTCTGCAC